>NW_027669081.1:42500-47500 GCF_964194185.1 Rhinolophus hipposideros | reverse complement strand
TAACCCTAATCCTAACACCAACCCTAACCCTAACCCTAACCCTAACCCTAATTCTAACCCTAACCCTAACCCTAACTCTAAACCTAACCCTATCACCGACCCTAACCCTAACCTTAACCCTAACCCTAACCCTAATTCTAACACCAACCCTAACCCTAACCCTAACCCTAACCCTAAACCTAACCCCTAACCCTAACCCTAACCCTAACCCTAACCCTAACCTAACCCTAACCCTAACACCAACCCTAACCCTAACCCTAACCCTAACCCTAACCCTAAACCTAAACCTATCACCAACCCTAACCCTAACCTTAACCCTAACACTAACCCTAAATCTAACACCAACCATAACCCTAACCCTAACCCTAACCCTAATCCTAACACTAACCCTAACTCTAACCCTAACCCTAAACCTAACCCTAACCCTAACCCTAAACCTAACACCAACCCTAACCCTAACCCTAACCCTAACCCTAATTCTAACCCTAACCATAACCCTAAACCTAACCCTAACCCTAACCCTAAAACCAACCCTAACCCAAATCCTAACACTAACCCTAACCTAACCCCTAACCCTAACCCTAACCCTAACCCTAATTCTAACCCTAACCCTAACCCTAACCCTAAACCTAACCGTATCACCAACCCTAACCCTAACCTTAACCCTAACCCTAACCCTAAATCTAACACCAACCCTAACCCTAACCCTAACCCTAACCCTAATCCTAACACTAACCCTAAACCTAACCCTAACCCTAACCCTAACCCTAAACCTAACTCCAACCCTAACCCTAACCCTAACCCTAACGCTAATTCTAACCCTAACCATAACCCTAAACCTAACCCTAACCCTAACCCTAAAACCAACCCTAACCCTAACCCTAACACTAACCCTAACCTAACCTCTAACCCTAACCCTAACCATAACCCGAATCCTAACCCTAACACCAACCCTAACCCTAACCCTAACCCTAATTCTAACCCTAATCCTAACCCTAACCCTAACCCTAACCCTAACACCAACCCTAACCCTAACACCAACCCTAACCCTAATTCTAACCCTAACCCTAACACTAACCCGAACCCTAATCCCTAACCCTAACCCTAACGCTAAACCTAACCCTAACCCTAAACCTAACACCAACCCTAACGCTAACACTAACCCTAACCCTAATTCTAACCCTAACCCTAACCCTAACCCTAACCCTAAACCTCACCCTAACCCTAACACCAACCCTAACAATAACCCTAACACTAACCCTACCCTAACCCCTAACCCTAACCCTAACCCTAACCCTAACCCTAACCCTAAACCTAACACCAACCCTAACCCTAATCCTAACCCTAACCCTAACCCTAACACCAACCCTAACCCTAACCCTAACCTTAACCCCTAACCCTAACCCTATCCCTAATTCTAACACCAACCCTAACCTAACCCTAACCCTAATCCTAATTCTAACCCTAAACCTAACCCTAAACCTAAACCTAACCCTAACACCAACCCTAACCCTAACCCTAACACTAACCCTAACCCTAATCCCTAACCCTAACCCTAACCCTAAACCTAACCCTAAACCTAACACCAACCCTAACCCTAACCCTAAACCTAACCCCTAACCCTAACGCTAACCCTAACCCTAACCCTAACCTAACCCTAATCCTAACACCAACCCTAACCCTAACCCTAACCCTAACTCTAATTCTAACCCTAACCCTAACCCTAACCCTAAACCTAACCCTATCACCGACCCTAACCCTAACCTTAACCCTAACCCTAACCCTAATTCTAACACCAACCCTAACCCTAACCCTAACCTTAACCCTAAACCTAACCCCTAACCCTAACCCTAACCCTAACCCTAACCCTAACCTAACCCTAACCCTAACACCAACCCTAACCCTAACCCTAAACCTAACCCCTAACCCTAACCTTAACCCTAACCCTAACCGTAACCCTAACCTAACCCTAACCCTAACACCAACCCTAACCCTAACCCTAACCCTAACCCTAAACCTAACCCTATCACCAACCCTAACCCTAACCTTAACACTAACCCTAACCCTAAATCTAACACCAACCCTAACCCTAACCCTAATCCTAACACTAACCCTAACCCTAACCCTAACCCTAAACCTAACCCTAAACCTAACCCTAAACCTAACACCAACCCTAACCCTAACCCTAACCCTAACCCTTACCCTAATTCTAACCCTAACCATAACCCTAAACCTAACCCTAACCCTAACCCTAAAACCAACCCTAACCCAAATCCTAACACTAACCCTAACCTAACCCCTAACCCTAACCCTAACCATAACCCTAACCCTAACCCTAACACCAACCCTAACCCTAACCCTAACCCTAATTCTAACCCTAATCCTAACCCTAACCCTAACCCTAACCCTAACACCAACCCTAACCCTAACACCAACCCTAACCCTAACCCTAATTCTAACCCTAACCCTAACCCTAATCCTAACCCTAACACCAACCCTAACCCGAACCCTAACCCTAACCCTAAACCTAACACCAACCCTAACCCTAACCCTAACCCTAACCCTAACACCAACCCTAACCCTAACCCTAACCCTAACCCTAACCCCTAACCCTAACCCTAACCCTAACCCTAACCTAACCCTAACCCTAACACCAACCCTAACCCTAACCCTAACCCTAATTCTAACCCTAACCCTAACCCTAAACCTAAACCTAACCCTAACAACAACCCTAACCCTAACACTAACCCTAACCCTAACCCTAAACCTAACACCAACCCTAACCCTAACCCTAACCCTAACCCTAATCCTAACCCTAACTCCAATCCTAACCCTAACCCTAAATCTAAACCCTAACCCTAACCCTAACCCTAACCCTAACTCTAACCCTAACAAGGGCAAGGTGTACTGGTCAGCGAAGGGCTAGTTCTAGGCCTCAGACTAGAGGGAGCCATGGGCGTTGGTCTGTGTTAGGCGTAGGCCTAGAACGAGGGGTAGTGCTTGGGGTAGGATTAGGTGAAGGGCTAGTGGTTGGCAGAGGCTCACGAGTAGTGTTATGGTTAGGGCTCATTTTAGGGCTAGGACTAGTGGTAGTGGTAGGGGTTGGCCGAGGGCTAGGGGTAGGTGTCACGGGAGGGCTCCGGGTAGTCCTAGGAATCGAAACGGATGTAGGGCTGGATTAGGGTGTGGCTAAGGGTGGGTACAGGGTGTTTTCTAGGACACGGGTTAGTGCTCTGGCTAACGGAAGGGCAAGGTGTACTTGTCGGCGCCGGGCAAGTGCTTGGCCTCGGACTAGAGTGAGCACTGGGCGTTGGTCTAGGGCTTGAGGTAGGGCTAGTAAAAGCGGTAGGCGTAGTCCTGGGGTAAGCATAGGGCAAGGGGTGGGTGTCGGGGTAAACCTCGGAGTAGGCTTTCGGCCAGGATTTGGAGTTGTGGCTAGGGGTAGGGATGGGGGTGGGCCTATGGGTAGGGGGAGCTGTAGGGCCAGGGGTAGGGGTAGGACCAGAGGTAGTTCTAGGCGTAGGCCTAGGGCGAGAGGTAGTGCTCGGGGTAACCTAACTTTAACCCTAACCCTAACCCTAAACCTAACCCTAACCCTAACCCTAACCCTAACCCTAACCCTAACCCTAATCCCTAACCCTAACCCTAACCCTAACCCTAACCCTAAACCTAACACCAACCCGAACCCTAACCCTAACCCTAACCCTAATTCTAACCCTAACCCTAACCCTAACCCTAACCCTAACCCTAACACCAACCCTAACACTAACCCTAACACTAACCCTAACCTAACCCCTAACTCTAACCCTAACCCTAACCCTAACCCTAACCCTAAACCTAACACCAACCCTAACCCTAACCCTAACCCTAACCCTAACACCAAACCTAACCCTAACCCTAACCCTAATTCTAACCCTAACCCTAACCCTAACCCTAAACCTAACCCTAACCCAAAACCTAACCCTATCACCAACCCTAACCCTAACCTTAACCCTAACCGAACCCTAAATCTAACACCAACCCTAACCCTAACCCTAACCCTAACCCTAACCCTAACCCTAATCCTAACACTAACCCTAACCCTAAACCTAACCCTAAAACTAACCCTAACCCTAACCCTAACCCTAACCATAACCCTAACCCTAACCCTAAACCTAACCGTATCACCAACCCTAACCCTAACCTTAACCCTAACCCTAACCCTAAATCTAACACCAACCCTAACCCTAACCCTAACCCTAACCCTAACCCTAATCCTAACACTAACCCTAAACCTAACCCTAACCCTAACCCTAACCCTAAACCTAACTCCAACCCTAACCCTAACCCTAACCCTAACCCTAATTCTAACCCTAACCATAACCCTAAACCTAACCCTAACCCTAACCCTAAAACCAACCCTAACCCTAACCCTAACACTAACCCTAACCTAACCCCTAAATCTAACCCTAACCATAACCCTAATCCTAACCCTAACACCAACCCTAACCCTAACCCTAACCCTAATTCTAACCCTAATCCTAACCCTAACCCTAACCCTAACCCTAACACCAACCCTAACCCTAACACCAACCCTAACCCTAATTCTAACCCTAACCCTAACACTAACCCGAACCCTAATCCCTAACCCTAACCCTAACGCGAAACCTAACCCTAACCCTAAACCTAACACCAACCCTAACGCTAATACTAACCCTAACCCTAATTCTAACCCTAACCCTAACCCTAACCCTAACCCTAAACCTCACCCTAACCGTAACACCAACCCTAACAATAACCCTAACACTAACCCTACCCTAACCCCTAACCCTAACCCTAACCCTAACACTAACCCTAACCCTAAACCTAACACCAACCCTAACCCTAATCCTAACCCTAACCCTAACCCTAACACCAACCCTAACCCTAACCCTAAACTTAACCCCTAACCCTAACCCTATCCCTAATTCTAACACCAACCCTAACCTAACCCTAACCCTAATCCTAATTCTAACCCTAAA
>NW_027669081.1:25000-30000 GCF_964194185.1 Rhinolophus hipposideros | reverse complement strand
AATTCTAACCTAACCCCTAACCCTAACCCTAACCATAACCCTAATCCTAACCCTAACACCAACCCTAACCCTAACCCTAACCCTAATTCTAACCCTAATCCTAACCCTAACCCTAACCCTAACCCTAACACCAACCCTAACCCTAACACCAAACCTAACCCTAATTCTAACCCTAACCCTAACACTAACCCGAACCCTAATCCCTAACCCTAACCCTAACCCTAACCCTAACCCTAAACCTAACACCAACCCTAACGCTAACACTAACCCTAACCCTAATTCTAACCCTAACCCTAACCCTAACCCTAAACCTCACCCTAACCCTAACACCAACCCTAACAATAACCCTAACACTAACCCTACCCTAACCCCTAACCCTAACACTAACCCTAACCCTAACCCTAAACCTAACACCAACCCTAACCCTAATCCTAATCCTAACCCTAACCCTAACACCAACCCTAACCCTAACCCTAACCTTAACCCCTAACCCTAACCCTATCCCTAATTCTAACACCAACCCTAACCTAACCCTAACCCTAATCCTAATTCTAACCCTAAACCTAACCCTAACCCTAAACCTAACCCTAACACCAACCCTAACCCTAACCCTAACACTAACCCTAACCCTAATCCCTAACCCTAACGCTAACACTAAACCTAACCCTAAACCTAACACCAACCCTAACCCTAACCCTAAACCTAACCCCTAACCCTAACGCTAACCCTAACCCTAACCCTAACCTAACCCTAATCCTAACACCAACCCTAACCCTAACCCTAACCCTAACCCTAATTCTAACCCTAACCCTAACCCTAACCCTAAACCTAACCCTATCACCGACCCTAACCCTAACCTTAACCCTAACCCTAACCCTAATTCTAACACCAACCCTAACCCTAACCCTAACCCTAACCCTAAACCTAACCCCTAACCCTAACCCTAACCCTAACCCTAACCCTAACCCTAACCTAACCCTAACCCTAACACCAACCCTAACCCTAACCCTAAACCTAACCCCTAACCCTAACCCTAACCCTAACCGTAACCTAACCCTAACCCTAACACCAACCCTAACCCTAACCCTAACCCTAACCCTAAACCTAACCCTATCACCAACCCTAACCCTAACCTTAACCCTAACCCTAACCCTAAATCTAACACCAACCCTAACCCTAACCCTAATCCTAACACTAACCCTAACCCTAACCCTAACCCTAAACCTAACCCTAAACCTAACCCTAAACCTAACACCAACCCTAACCCTAACCCGAACCCTAACCCTAACCCTAAACCTAACACCAACCCTAACCCTAACCCTAACCCTAACCCTAACCCTAACACCAACCCTAACCCTAAACCTAACCCTAACCCTAATTCTAACCCTAACCCTAACCCTAACCCTAACCCTAACCCTAACCCTAACACTAACCCTAACACTAACCCTAACACTAACCCTAACCTAACCCCTAACCCTAACCCTAACCCTATCCCTAACCCTAACCCTAACCCTAAACCTAACACCAACACTAACCCTAACTCTAACCCTAACCCTAACACTAACCCTAACCCTAACCCTAACCCTAACCCTAATTCTAACCCTAACCCTAACCCTAACCCTAACCCTAACCCTAACCCTAAACCTAACCCTATCACCAACCCTAACCCTAACCTTAACCCTAACCTAACCCTAAATCTAACACCAACCCTAACCCTAACCCAAACCCTAACCCTAACCCTAATCCTAACACTAACCCTAACCCTAAACCTAACCCTAAAACTAACCCTAACCCTAACCCTAAACCTAACACCAACCCTAACCCTAACCCTAACCCTAATTCTAACCCTAACCCTAACCCTAACCCTAACAATAACCCTAACCCTAATCCCTAACCCTAACCCTAACCCTAACCCTAAACCTAACACCAACATTAACCCTAACCCTAACCCTAATTCTAACCCTAACCCTAACCCTAACCCTAACCCTAACAATAACCCTAACCCTAATCCCTAACCCTAACCCTAACCCTAACCCCTAACCCTAACCCTAACCCTAACCCTAACCCTAACCTAACCCTACCCTAACACCAACCCTAACCCTAACCCTAACCCTAACCCTAATTCTAACCCTAACCCTAACCCTAACACTGAACATAACCCTATCACCAACCCTAACCCTAACCTTAACCCTAACCCTAACCCTAAATCTAACACCAACCCTAACCCTAACCCTAACCCTAATTCTAACCCTAATCCTAACCCTAACGCTAACCCTAACCCTAATACCAACCCTAACCCTAACACCAACCCTAACCCTAACCCTAACCCTAGCCCTAAACCTAACACCATCCTAAACCCTAACCCTAACCCTAACCCTAACACCAACCCTAACCCTAACCTAACCCTAACCCTAACACCAACCCTAACCCTAACCCTAACCCTAATTCTAACCCTAACCCTAACCCTAAACCTAACACTAACCCTAACAACAACACTAACCCTAACACTAACCCTAACCCTAACCCTAAACCTAACACCAACCCTAACCCTAACCCTAACCCTAACCCTAATCCTAACCCTAACTCCAATCCTAACCCTAACCCTAAACCTAAACCCTAACCCTAACCCTAACCCTAACCCTAACCCTAACCCTAACCCTAATCCTAACCCTAACAAGGGCAAGGTGTACTGGTCAGCGACGGGCTAGTTCTAGGCCTCGGACTAGAGGGAGCCATGGGCGTTTGTCTGTGTTAGGCGTAGGCCTAGAAAGAGGGGTAGTGCTCGGGGTAGGGTTAGGTGAAGGGCTAGTGGTTGGCAGAGGCTCACGGGCAGTGTTATGGTTAGGGCTCATGTTAGGCCTAGGACTAGTGGTAGTGGTAGGGGTTGGCCGAGGGCTAGGGGTAGGTGTCACGGGAGGGCTCCGGGTAGTCCTAGGACTCGGAACGGATGTAGGGCTGGATTAGGGTGTGGCTAAGGGTGGGTCCAGGGTGATTTCGTAGGACACGGGTTAGTGCTCTGGCTAACGGTAGGGCAAGGTGTACTGGTCGGCGCCGGGCAAGTGCTTGGCCTCGGACTAGAGTGAGCACTGGGCGTTGGTCTAGGGCCCGAGGTAGGACTAGTAAAAGCGGTAGGCGTAGCCCTGGGGTAGGCATAGGGCAAGGGGTGGGTGTCGGGGTAAACCTCGGAGTAGGCTTTGGGCCAGGATTTGGAGTTGTGGCTAGGGGTAGGGATGGGGGTGGGCCTATGAGTAGGGGGAGCTGTAGGGTCAGGGGTAGGAGTAAAACCAGAGGTAGTGCTAGGCGTAGGCCTAGGGTGAGGGGTAGTGATCGGGGTAACCTAACCCTAACCCTAACCCTAACCCTAAACCTAACCCTAACACTAACCCTAACACTAACCCCTAACCCTAACCCTAACCCTAACCCTAAACCTAACACCAACCCTAACCCTAACCCTAACCCTAACACTAACACCAACACTAACCCTAACCCTAACCCCTAACCGTAACCCTAACCCTAACCCTAACCTTAACTAGGGCAAGGTGTACTGGTCAGCGACGGGCAAGTTCTAGGCCTCGGACTAGAAAAAGCCATGGGCGTTGGTCTAGGGCCCGAGCTAGGGCTAGTGTGAGCGGTAGGCGTAGCGCTGGGGTTGGCATAGGGCAAGGGGTGGGTGTCGAGGTAAACCTCGGAGTAGGCCTAGGGCCAGGAGTGGGAGCTGTGGCTAGGGGTAGGAATGAGGGTGGGCATATGGGTAGGGGGAGCTGTAGGGCCAGGGGTAGGGGTAGGACCAGAGGTAGTGCTAGGCGTAGGCCTAGGGCGCGGGGTATTTCTCGGGGTAGGGTTAGGTGAAGAGCTAGTGGTTGGCAGAGGCCCATGGGCAGTGTTAGGGTTAGGGCTCATGTTAGGCCTAGGACTAGTGGTAGTGGTAGAAGATGGCCGAGGGCTAGGGGTAGGTGTCACGGGAAGGCTCCGGGCAGTCCTAGGACTCGGAACGGATGTAGGGCTGATTTAGGGTGTGGTAAGTGTGGGTCCAGGGTGATTTCGTAGGACACGGGTTAGTGCTCTGTGTAACGGTAGGGCAAGGTGTACTGGTCGGCGTCGGGCATGTGGTAGGTCTCGGACTGGAGGAAGCACAGAGCTTTGGTCTAGGGGCTGAGGTAGGGCTAGTGGGAGCGGTAGGCGTCGCGCTGAAGTAGGCAAAGGGCGAGGGGTGGGTGTCGGGGTAAACCTCTGAGTAGGCCTAGGACCAGGATTGGGAGCTGTGGCTAGGGGTAGTGATGGGGGTGAGCCTATGGGTAGGGGGGGCTGTAGGGCCAGGGGTAGTGGTAGGAGCAGAGGTAGTGCTAGGCGTAGGCCTAGGGCGAGGGGTAGTGCTCGGGGTAACCTAATTTTAACCCTAACCCTAACCCTAACCCTAACCCTAAACCTAACCCTATCACCGACCCTAACCCTAACCTTAACCCTAACCCTAACCCTAATTGTAACACCAACCCTAACCCTAAGCCTAACCCTAACCCTAAACCTAACCCCTAACCCTAACCCTAACCCTAACCCTAACCCTAACCCTAACCTAACCCTAACCCTAACACCAACCCTAACCCTAACCCTAAACCTAACCCCTAACCCTAACCCTAACCCTAACCCTAACCCTAACCCTAACCTAACCCTAACCCTAACACCAACCCTAACCCTAACCCTAACCCTAACCCTAACCCTAAACCTAACCCTATCACCAACCCTAACCCTAACCTTAACCCTAACCCTAACCCTAAATCTAACACCAACCCTAACCCTAACCCTAACCCTAACCCTAATCCTAACACTAACCCTAACCCTAACCCTAACCCTAACCCTAACCCTAAATCTAACACCAACCATAACCCTAACCCTAACCCTAACCCTAATCCTAACACTAACCCTAACCCTAACCCTAACCCTAAACCTAACCCTAACCCTAACCCTAAACCTAACACCAACCCTAACCCTAACCCTAACCCTAA
>NW_027669081.1:12500-20000 GCF_964194185.1 Rhinolophus hipposideros | reverse complement strand
CGGACTAGAGGGCGCCATGGGCGTTGGTCTAGGACTGAGCTAGGGCTAGTGGGAGCGGTAGGCGTAGCGCTGGGGTAGGCATAGGGCAAAGGGTGGGTGTCGAGATAAACCTCGGTGTAGGCTTTGGGCCAGGATTTGGAGTTTTCGCTAAGGGTAGAGATTGGGGTGGGCCTATGGGTAGTGGTAGCTATAGGGCCAGGGGTAGGAGTAGGACCAGAGGTAGTGCTAGGCGTAGGCCTAGGGTGAGGGGTAGTGCTCGGGGTAACCTAACCCTAACCCTAACCCTAACCCTAACCCTAACACTAACCCTAACACTAACCCCTAACCCTAACCCTAACCCTAACCCCAACCCTAAACCTAACACCAACCCTAATCCTAACCCTAACCCTAACTCTAACACCAACCCTAAACCTAACCCTAAACCTAAAGCCTAACCCTAACCCTAACCCTAACCCTAACCCTACCCCTAACAAGGGCAAGGTGTACTGGTCAGCGACGGGCAAGTTCTAGGCCTCGGACTAGAGGAAGCCATGGGCGTTGGTCTAGGGCCCGAACTAGGGCTTGTGGGAGCGGTAGGCGTAGCGCTGTGGTAGGCATAGGGCAAGGAGTGGGTGTCGAGGTAAACCTCGGAGTAGGCCTAGGGCCAGGAGTGGGAGCTGTGGCTAGGGTTAGGGATGGGGGTGGGCCTATGGGTAGGGGGAGCTGTAGGGCCAGGGGTAGGGGTAGGACCAGAGGTAGTGCTAGGCGTAGGCCTAGAGCGCGGGGTATTGCTCGGGGTAGGGTTAGGTGAAGGGCTAGTGGTTGGCAGAGGCCCATGGGCAGTGTTAGGGTTAGGGCTCATGTTAGGCCTAAAACTAGTGGTAGTGTTAGAAGATGGCCGAGGGCTAGGTGTAGGTGTAACGGGAAGGCTCCGCGTAGTCCTAGGACTCGGAACGGATGTAGGGCTGGATTAGGGTGTGGTAAGTGTGGGTCCAGGGTGATTTCGTAGGACACGGGTTAGTGCTCTGGGTAACGGTAGGGCAAGGTGTACTGGTCGGCGTCGGGCATGTGGTAGGCGTCGGACTAGAGGAAGCACTGGGCGTTGGTCTAGGGCCCGAGGTAGGGCTAGAGGGAGCGGTAGGCGTAGCGCTGAAGTAGGCAAAGGACAAGGGGTGGGTGTCGGGGTAAACCTCGGAGAAGGCCTAAAACCAGGAGTGGGAGCTGTGGCTAGGGGTAGGGATGGCGGTGGGCCTATGGGTAGTGGGGGCTGTAGAGACAGGGGTAGGTGTAACACCAGAGGTAGTGCTAGGCGTAGGCCTAGGGCGAGGGGTAGTGCTCGGGGTAACCTAACTTTAACCCTAACCCTAACCCTAAACCTAACCCTAACACTAACCCTAACCCTAATCCCTAACCCTAACCCTAAACCTAATTCTAACCCTAAACCTAACACCAACGCTAACCCTACCCTAACCCTAACCCTAATCCTAACCCTAACCCTAAAACTAACCCTAACCTAACCCCTAACCCTAACACTAACCCTAACCCTAACCCTAAACCTAACACCAACCTTAACCCTAACCCTAACCCTAACTCTAAAACCAACACTAACCCTAACCCTAACAGTAACCCTAACCTAACCCCTAACCCTAACCCTAACCCTAACCCTAACCCTAACCCCTAACCCTAACCCTAACCCTAAGCCTAACCCTAACCGTAACCTAACCCTAACCCTAACACCAACCCTAACCCTAACCCTAACCCGAATTCTAACCGAAACCCTAACCCTAACCCTAACCCTAAGCCTAACACCAACCCTAACCCTAACCCTAAACCTAACCCTAAACCTAACACCAACCCTAACCCTACCCTAACCCTAACCCTAATCCTAACCCTAACACCAACTATAACCCTAACCTTAACCCTAAATCATAACCCTAACCCTAACCCTAACCCTAACTCTAACCCTAACCCTAACCCTAACCATAACAAGGGCAAGGTGTACTGTTCAGCAACGAGCTAGTTCACGGCCTCGGACTAGAGGGAGCCATGGGCGTTGGTCTAGGCCTGAGCTAGGGCTAGTGGGAGCGGTAGGCGTAGCGCTGGGTTAGGCATAGGGCAAGGGGTGGGTGTCGAGGTAAACCTCGGTGTAGGCCTAGGGCCAGGAGTGGGAGCTGTGGCTAGGGGTAGGGATGGGGGTGGGCCTATGGTTAGGGGGAGCTGTAGGGCCAGGGGTAGAGGTAGGACCAGAGGTAGTGTTAGGCGTAGGCCTAGGGTGAGGGGTAGTCCTCGGGGTAGGGTTAGGTGAAGGGCTAGTGGTTGGCAGAGGCCTACGGGCAGTGTTAGGGTTACGGCTCATGTTAGGCCTAGGACTAGTGGTAGTCGTAGGGGTTGGCCAAGGGCTAGGGGTAGGTGTCACAGGAGTGCTTCGGGTAGTCCTAGGTCTCGGATCGGATGTAGGGCTGGATAAGGGTGTGGTGAGGGTGGGTCAAGGGTGATTTCGTAGGACACGGGTTAGTGCTCTGGGTAATGGTAGGGCAAGGTGTACTGGTCGGCGTCGGGCATGTGGTAGGCCTCGGACAACAGTGAGCACTGGGCGTTGGTCTATGGCCCGAGGTAGGGATAGTGGGAGCGGTAGGCGTAGTGCTGAAAAAGGCAAAGGACAAGGGGTGGGTGTCGGGGTAAACTTCAGAGTATGCCTATAACCAGGAGTGGGAGATGTGGCTAGGGGTAGGGATGGGGGTGGGCCTATGGGTAGGGGGAGCTGTAGGGCCAGGGGTAGGGGTAGGACCAGAGGTAGTTCTAGGCGTAGGCCTAGGGCGAGGGGTAGTGCTCGGGGTAACCTAACTTTAACCCTAACCCTAACACTAACCCTAACACTAACCCCTAACATTAACCCTAACCCTAACCCTAACCCTAACCCTAACCCTAACACCAACCCTAACCCTAACCCTAACCCTAACCCCTAACCCTAACCCTAACCCTAACCCTAACCTAACCCTAACCCTAACACCAACCCTAACCCTAACCCTAACCCTAATTCTAACCCTAACCCTAACCCTAACTCTAACCCTAACACCAACCCTAACCCTAACCCTAACACTAACCCTAACCCTATACCTAACACCAACCCTAACCCTAACTCTAACCCTAAACCTAATCCTAACCCTAACACCATCCCTACCCCTAACCCTAAACCTAAAGCCTAACCCTATCCCTAACCCAAATCCTAACCCTAACCCTAACAAGGGCAAGGTGTACTGGTCAGCGACGGGCTAGTTCTAGGCCTCGGACTAGAGGGAGCCATGGGCGTTGGTCTAGGCCTGAGCTAGGGCCAGTGGGAGCAGTAGGCGAAGCGCTGGGGTAGGCATAGGGCAAGGGGTGGGTGTCGAGGTAAACCTCGGTGTACGCCTAGGGCCAGGAGTGGGAGCTGTGGCTAGGGGTTGGGATGGGGTGGGCCTATGGGTAGGGGGAGCTGTAGGGCCAGGGGTAGAGGTAGGACCAGAGGTAGTGTTAGGCGTAGGCCTAGGGCGAGGGATAGTGCTTGGGGTAGGGTTAGGTGAAGGGCTAGTGGTTGGCAGAGGCCCACGGGCAGTGTTATGGTTAGGGCTCATGTTAGGCCTAGGACTAGTGGTAGTGGTAGGGGTTGGCCGAGGGCTAGGGGTAGGTGTCACAGGAGGGCTCCAGGTAGTCCTAGGACTCGGAACGGGTGTAGGGCTGGATTAGGGTGTTGTAAGTGTGGGTACAGGATGATTTCGTAGAACACGGGTTAGTGCTCTGGCTAACGGTAGGGCAAGGTGTACTGGTCGGCGTCGGGCAAGTGGTAGGCCTTGGACTAGAGGGAGCACTGGGCGTTGGTACAGGGCCCAAGCTAGCATTTGTGGGACCAGTAGGCGTAGCTCTGGGGTAGGCATATTGCAAGGGGTGGGTGTCGGGGTAAACCTCGGAGTAGGCTTTGGGCCAGGAGTAAGAGTTGTGCCTAGGGGTAAGGATGGGGGTGGGCCTATGGTTAGGGGGAGCTGTAGGGCCAGGGGTAGGGGTAGGACCAGAGGTAGTGCTAGTCGTAGGCCTAGGGCGAGTGGTAGTGCTCGGGGTAGGGTTAGATGAAGTGCTAGTGGTTGCCAGAGGCCCATGGGCAGTGTTAGGGTTAGGGCTCATGTTAGGCCTAGGACTAGTGGTAGTGGTAGGGGACGGCCGAGGGCTAGGGGTAGGTGTCACGGGAGGGCTCCGGGTAGTCCTAGGACTCGGAAAGGATGTAGGGCTGGAATAGGGTGTGGTTAAGGGTGGGTTCAGGGTGATTTCGTAGGACACGGGTTAGTGCTCTGGCTAACGGTAGGGCAAGGTGTACTGGTCGGCGACGGGCAAGTGCTTAGCCTCGGACTAGAGTGAACACTGGGCGTTGGTCTAGGGCCCGAGGTAGGGCTAGTAAAAGCGGTAGGCGTAGCGCTGGGGTAGGCATAGGGCAAGGGGTGGGTGTCAAGGTAAACCTCGGAGTAGGCTTTGGGCCAGGATTTAAAGTTGTGGCTAGGGGTAGGGATGGGGGTGGGCCTAAGGGTAGGGGTAGCTGTTGGGCCATGGGTAAAAGTAGGACCAGTGGTAGTGCTAGGCGTAGGCCTAGGGTGAGGGGTAGTGCTCGGGGTAACCTAACCATAACCCTAACCCTAACACTAACCCTAACCCTAACACTAACCGTAACCCTAATCCCTAACCCTATCCCTAACCCTAACCCTAACCCTAAACCTAACACCAACCCTAACCCTAACCCTAACCCTAACCCTAACCCTAATTCTAACCCTAACCCTAACCCTAACCCTAACCCTAACACTAACCCTAACCCTAATCCCTAACCCTAACCCTAACCCTAATCCTAAACCTAACACCAACCCTAACCCTAATCCTAACCCTAACTCTAATTCTAACCCTAACCCTAACCCTAACCCTAACCCTAACACCAACCCTAACACTAACCCTAACACTAACCCTAACCTAACCCCTAACCCTAACTCAAACCCTAACCCTAACCCTAAACCTAACACCAACCCCAACCGTAACCCTAACCCTAACCCTAACACCAACCCTAACCCTAACCCTAAACCTATCCCTAACCCCTAACCCTAACCCTAACCCTAACCTAACCCTAAACCTAACACCAACCCTAATTCTAACCCTAACCCTAATTCTAACCCTAACCCTAACCCTAACCCTAACTCTAACCCTAACACCAACCCTAATCCTAACCCTGACCCTAACACTAAACCTAACACCAACCCTAACCCTGACTCTAACCCTAACCCTAATCCTAACCCTAACACCAACCCTAACCCTAACCCTAAACCTTAACCCTAACCTTAACCTTAACCGTAACCCTAACCGTAACACCAACCCTAACACTAACCCTAACACAAACCCTAACCTAACCCCTAACCCTAACCCTAACCCTAACCCTAATCCTAAACCTAACACCAACCCCAAACCTAACCCTAACCCTAACCCTAACACCAACCCTAACCCTAACCCTAACCCTAAACCTAACCCTAACCCTAACCCCTAACCCTAACCCTAACCCTAACCCTAACCCTAACCCTAACCTTAACCTAACCCTAACCCTAACACCAACCCTAACCCTAACCCTAACCCTAACCCTAATTCTAACCCTAACACTAACCCTAACCCTAAACCTAACCCTAACACCAACCCTAACCCTAACCCTAACACCAACCCTAACCCTAACCCTAACCCTAACCCCTAACCCTAACCCTAACCCTAACCTTAACGTAACCCTAACCCTAACACCAACCCTAACCCTAACCCTAATTCTAACCCTAACACTAACCCTAACTCTAAACCTAATCCTAACACCAAACCTAACCCTAACCCTAACACTAACCCTAACACCAACCCTAACCCTAACCCTAACACCAACCCTAACACTAACCCTAACACTAACCCTAACGTAACCCCTAACCCTAACCCTAACACTAACCCTAACCCTAAACCTAACACCAACCCCAACCCTAACCCTAACCCTAACCCTAACACCAACCCTAACCGTAACCCTAACCCTAACCCCTAACCCTAACCCTAACCCTAACCCTAACCCTAACCTTAACCTAACCCTAACCCCAACACCAACCCTAACCCTAACCCTAACCCTAACCCTAATTCTAACCCTAAACTAACCCTAACTCTAACCCTAACACCAACCCTAACCCTAACCCTAACCCTAACCCTAACCCTAACATTAACCCTAACCATAATCCCTAACCCTAACCCTAACACTAACCCTAACCCTAAACCTAACACCAACCCTAACCCTAACCCTAACACTAACCCTAATTCTAACCCTAACCCTAACCCTAACCCTAACCCTAACCCTAACCCAACCCTAACCTTAACACCAACCCTAACACTAACCCTAACACTAACCCTAACCTAACCCCTAACCCTAACCCTAACCCTAACCCTAACCCTAAACCTAACACCAACCCCAACCCTAAACCTAACCCTAACCCTAACACCAACCCTAAATCTAACCCTAACACTAACCCTAACCCCTAACCCTAACCCTAACCCTAACCCTAATTCTAACCCTAACCTTAACCTAACACTAACCCTAACACCAACCCTAACCCTAACCCTAACCCTAACCCTAACACTAACCCTAACCCTAAACCTAACACCAACCTTAACCCTAACCCTAAACCTAACCCTAATTCTAACCCTAACACCAACCCTAACCCTAACACTAAACCTAAACCCTAACCCTAACCCTATCCCTAACCCTAACACCAACCCTAACCTAACCCCTAACCCTAACCCTAACCCTACCCCTAAATTTAACACCAACCCCAACCCTAACCCTAACCCTAACCCTAACACCAACCCTAACCCTAACCCTAACCCTAACCCTAACCCCTAACCCTAACCCTAACCCTAACCCTAACCTAACCCTAACCCTAACACCAACCCTAACCCTAACCCTAACCTTAACGTAACCCTAACCCTAACACCAACCCTAACCCTAACCCTAATTCTAACCCTAACACTAACCCTAACTCTAAACCTAATCCTAACACCAAACCTAACCCTAACCCTAACACTAACCCTAACACCAACCCTAACCCTAACCCTAACACCAACCCTAACACTAACCCTAACACTAACCCTAACCTAACCCCTAACCCTAACCCTAACACTAACCCTAACCCTAAACCTAACACCAACCCCAACCCTAACCCTAACCCTAACCCTAACACCAACCCTAACCGTAACCCTAACCCTAACCCTAACCCTAACCCTAACACCAACCCTAACCCTAACCTTAATTCTAAACCCTAATCCTAACCCTAACCCTAACCCTAATCCTAACCCTAACCCTAACCCTAATTCTACCCCTGACCCTAACCCTAACCCTAACCCTAACCCTAACCCTAACCCTAACACCAAACCTAACACTAACCCTCACTCTAACCCTAACCCTAATCCTAACCCTAACACGAACCCTAACCCTAACCCTAAACCTAA
>NW_027669082.1:0-18243 GCF_964194185.1 Rhinolophus hipposideros | reverse complement strand
AATGAAAAGGTGGCGTAGGAGACAGCAGTGAGTGTTTGACCCTGAGGCCAGCCTATTCTCAGGAGGGACATCTGCGGGCTCAGGCTGCGGGTGGCCCAAGATGCAGGGGCCTGGAGGAAGCAGAGAAAGTAACCCAAGTGTGGTTAACAAGCGTTTTGCTGATTGATTAGTGGGGACAAGCAGTTCATCTAATCAGCAATCAGGCAAAGAATGGGAAGAATCCGTGACTGGCCTTTTCATAGGCAAAGAAGGGGGCGTCCATGATGTACTTAAGTCACACCAGGGAAGGGTGGTTCTCGGCAGTGAGCTGTTCTCTGGGGGAGGAGAACTCCTTTATCCCTCACTGTTTTCCAGGAAAACTGGGCTCAGGTAAAATTCACCAACGTCACCACTCAACTGGGGGATGGTCGTCGTGGTAACAGTTACCGACGCTTTTAACGTTGTCCAGTGCGTTGCACGTGCCGGGCGCGTAGTACGCGCTCCGTGCACGTGTTACTCTTACTTACTTCTGACTCCTCGAGCGCCAGGGTGGCGTTTGTCGTGTTTTCTTTGCTGCCGGGAGCGAGCATCCACCCCGCTGCTGAGCTGGCCAAGCGCGGCCGGGACCCGGGGCCGGTAGCTGCGACACAAGCATGTCCACCTGGCAGGCCTCAGGCCCCGCTCCTCGCGGCAAACGTCGCCGCGGCCCCTCTCTGCCCGCCCCCCCCCCCGATCCCTGAGTACCGGCCTCACCGTCCTTTACGACTGCCACGCACGTTTCTTTACCGTCTGTAACCGCTGTGCACGCGTCTGCCCGCTCCGGGGAGGAGAGAGCGCGCTGTGCGGACGAACGAGCGACCCGTCCCCAGCCCGTGCGACTCGACCCGGCGCAAACGCGAAGGACGGCAGTCTGAGCAACTCGAGAGCGCGGGCTTGTCTCACGTGTTAGACGCCAAGGAGAGGACGGCGCGGGCGCGGCGAGCAGACGCGAAGCAACAAAGGACGGCGCCTCGGAGGGCTCAAAGCGGCGGAGACGCACGGGACGGAGCGGCGCACGCGCCCTGAGAACGCCGGACGGCCGCTCCCTGCGTCGTGCGCGGCGGCGGCAGGAAGGCCTGGCGCATGCGTAGTGCTTTTCGGCCAGACTCTCGTCTTGCGCATGCGTGCGGCCAAGGCTGCGTGCGCCGGCGCAGTTGTTGGACGTCGCGTTAATTGAAGCTGGAGCGCGGCCCTTTTGTTGATTGACAGCTGCCGGCTGTCAATCCCGGGCCAATCGGCCTTCGTCGTCAGCCTGGACTAGTCCCGACAGCAAGCGCTCCAGCCATCGGGTTCCTGATGTGGGCGGCGGGCAGGAAGCCCCCAGAGAGGCGCCGGCCAGGGAGGGGCTGTGAGGCCTCGGGTGGGGCGGGCGAGGGCAAGGGCAGCCCGAGGGCGCCGGCGGGGCCGCGCGGTGCTGCCCAGGGCAGGACTTGCTCGCGCGGCGGGACTTCGCGGCGCGCTCCTCCGGATGCAGCCCAGGTAGGTCTGCGCGCTCGGGTGCCCGCCGCGCTCGCGGCCGGGAGGCGGCCGGGGCCCGGGGCCGGCGAGTTCCGCTCTCTGGGCGGTGTCTGCAGAGGCTCAGCTCCGCGGGGCCTGCGAGGCAGCGTCCGGCCGGAACAGCCTGTGAGCCGGCCCGGGCGGCGTCTCCCCACGGCCGGCGGGCCCGCCTGTCCTTCCGAGCCGGCCCGGAGGCGTCTGCTGACCGGCGGCTCCGAGAATGCGCTCCGCGGGGCGCTCGGGCTGTTGGACCGGCGCACCGGGCTCCCAAGCAAGGCAAACCACGCCGGCGGGGCTTTCCTCTCTCCGGAGAGTGCGGG
The DNA here is from genome assembly GCF_964194185.1 of Rhinolophus hipposideros. Classification (NCBI taxonomy): domain Eukaryota; kingdom Metazoa; phylum Chordata; class Mammalia; order Chiroptera; family Rhinolophidae; genus Rhinolophus; species Rhinolophus hipposideros. The sequence continues at coordinate 16,408 of NW_027669082.1, read as the reverse complement.
GACCGTGGGCGCTGCTGGCGGCCCAGGCCGCCCCGTCTGACGCCCGGAAGGAACCCGCTGGGGCCGAGGCCGCCGCACAGTGCGCTCCGCCGGGAGGCTGAGTGTGTGGACGCAGGGCCTGAGTCCTCCCGGGCCGGACCCACAGGCCGGACCTGGCCCCGCCGCGGAGCAAGGGACCAGTAAAAGGGCAGCGATGGAGTTCCCAGCCGGCTGCTTTTGAGGCCCAAACAGAAGGCGCTGAGAGGGAAGCTCATACTACCTTTGTCTGACCCCCTTTGCAAGACCGTCCAACAAACACTGTCATGAGAGGTCGAGACACAGGCCCCTGAGAAAAGCTGTTTTATGCAGCTGGTGCCAGGCTGTGCCCTGAAAGCTGTCACATGGCACCGTGAAAGGTCCTTTTACACCAGGACACAAGACCCCAGGGCTGTCTCTATACCTGACATCGCCCCCCTCACCGCCCTTTAAATAAGCCTTCTGTGATCGATAGCAGGCCTTTAAGGACAATACCTGTCGAGCTCCAGAGACTGACTTTAAAGTGAGAGTCTAAGGCCAGACTTTTTTATGTCCTGTAATTAGGTGGACCATAGGTCTTGATTTGCCTGGAATGACCTGTTTGACTTGTCCAGTCATTAAATACTATATAGAATCATAATTGAGAGCAGAAGAACTTATTTTATATTAATACTTCTGCCTAAGGACTGGCCTGCCATCCATATATAATGCCCAGGTTAGTGCCACCAATGGCATCAAGTATGATGGGTTCCCTTCTGAATAGGTTTTATGTATCTCTAGGTTTCTTCCTGAGAAGTTAAGCTCTCATGCGTTCAATAACCTTAGTTAAGTGTCTACTGTGAACGACACTGCTTGTAACAGGCTCTCGGGAAATGGAAAAAATTAGACATGTTCTTGCCCTGAAATTTGAGAGACCGACATGTAAGCCCATATTTGTGGCTTACAAATTGTGACATAGGGGATCATTAAGGTGGGCCCTAAAGGTTGGACAGGAGTTTTCCAGAGAGGAGGGACGTAGGAGGCATTCCAGACAAGGACCGCACGTTCCTCTGTGAACAAACACTTATCACACTGCATACGTGGTATTGTGCCAGACCCTGAAGATACAGAGGTGACCCCAGACAGATGGGGGTCCTGCCCTCACAAAGTTTATGCCTAACAGAGACCTCTTGAAGAACCATCATAGATGAGGTGTATATTACAAAGGACAAGTACGGAAGCTGTGGGAACCTACAGGGGACCGAGTCTATGTGTAGTCTCTCTCTCTCTCTCTCTCTCTCTCTCTCTCTCTCTCTCTCCCTCTCTCTCTCTCTCTCTATACATATATATATCTATATATATATATATATATATAGATATATATATATATATATATATGTATACACACACTTTTTTTTTTTTAAGTAAAATCTCCTTGGTTGACATTTTGGCCGCTGGATGTCATCACAGATCTAGCTTTCCCCCGTTTTATTTTATAAAAATACACAGCTGTGAGTATTCAGGTGCACATCATACTGTTTTGCTGTAATTTTTCATTTCCTCCTCTACCAGCACCCATCAGACTGAGCTGGCAGGAAAAGTCCCTCTCCAGGACGCCCTGAGGGCACTCCTGCCCCGCACTAAAGAAGAAATGAAGCTGGACCTCAGTGAGAGAGTGGACGGGAGTGTAGTGACGCTGCTGAAGCAAGCCACCGATCTCTTGTATGGGGGCAGGGTGAGCGAGTGTCTGGAGGCCAGCGAGGCCATCTGTGACTACTCCTGGGAGAAGCTCAACACCGGGGCCTGGCAGGATGTGGACAAAGACTGGCGTCGGGTGTACGCCTTTGGCTGCCTTCTGAAAGTCCTGTGTCTGTGTGAGGCTCCTGGGGGTGCCACCACTGTGCCCGCAGCCCTGAAAGTCTGCGACATGGGCCTGCTGATGGGGGCGGCCATCCTTGAGGACATCCTCATTAAAGTTGCTGCCATCCTACAGAAGTACCTCTATGGAAAAAGGCCCGGCCCAGCCCCAGCCCAGGAGCAGTACAGCATAAAGGTGGGTTGTCAGTGGCCACACCTGACACCACCCCACAGCCCTGTCTTCCTAGAGGTGACGAGTGAGTTCTCCCTTGGGTGAGGCCTTAGCATGCTGACCTGTCTGGCTAAAAACAGCATCTTCTCTTGGTATGGAAATAGAGTAGTTCCATCAGTTTTTATCCGCATTTCTTCTTCCAGTTTCTGTAGCAGCAGCACCTTTCAGGAGAGAGGGTGGAAACTTCGGGGCTCGAAACAGCCCAAGGGGAGTGTGTGGGTGATTGCTGCAGCCAGCTAGCCCATCTCATGCAGTTTTCCTTGGCCAGCTGGTCAGTCCTCCCTTTCGATGCCTGCACACATCCCTCCTGATATTTAAGTACACGTGCCAAAGGACAGTACCCTAAGACACTGAGCATGGCTCACTGAGAAGGCGCAAGTCCACGGCTAACACGCAGGCCTCAAGATAGCTCATATCTGTTCATGAGGAGGAAATAGGTCTATGAAGCGTGGGGAAATGTGACCTACTCTCTAATGTAAAAAAATGCAAAAAGAGTGAGGCAACCATTCTTGGCTATGAAATTATCTATTGACTTTTTATATAATGCCTTGGAGCTAAGGACACAGTATGTTGATTGACCTTCCAGAGGGCAGGGCAAACGTAAAGCAAAGGACAGATGCCTGTGCCCTTCCCCATGCTGTGCTTTCCCCAGGGCACATGCATGTGGCTTCAGGCCCAGGGTGCCAACCGTGGGGTGGCTGGTGTTGGGCAGTGTAGGTAGCTGAAGGGCTGAGAGCTCGGGCTCTGGAGCCAGGATGCTGGGTTCAAGTTCCCATGTTGCCACCACTGCCTGTGAGCCCCTCTGTGCCCCCTCTGTTCCCCTACCTGCAGGAGGGTGTTTGCTCAGCAGCTTGATTGATCACCAGCAGTGGCCCAGGTATGCCAGGCGCTGAGATGACAGTGCAGGAGGGCCCAGACCCTGTCACCCTGGAGCTTCCAGTCTAGTGAGGCTGAAAAATATGTATTCTCGGGTGGTAAGAACGGTGAGGGAGACAGCTTCACATAGGGTAGTCTATGAGGGGTTATGACCAAAGGGAACAGGCAGGTATGCTGCCCGGTGCCTGCCTGCAACTGCCGCAGCTGCCAACACAGAACCAGTTTGGGGCCCAGCAGTGGGGGCCGCAGGAGCTGACCCATGCCAGTCGGTCATACTTGGTACTCTCCCTGTGAGCTCTGATCTCCCTCTAGTTCAACAGAAGGGAAACAAGCCCAGAAACAGCAACTTGTGCAGATCCCTCAGCTGGGAGTTGGTTGAGTAAATCAGAATGCAGCAGGCAACTGCTTAACATAAGTTGCTGGATGGAAGAGGCGGAGTTGCCAACTCTTTTTCAGTCACTACCTGTGGGTCAGGGATATGTCTGGAAAGGTGTGAAAGGAACACACAGTCATGACAAAAAAACGTTCTTCTGTTAGATAGTGGAGTTTGGGAGAGGAAGTTTCCTTCTCTTGCAGAATTTCTATGCAGTAGCATATTATTTTGTAATTTACGAACTAGGATAAGTGAACCGGTCAAAGAAAAAGCATCTTGCTGTCAGGAGAGGCAAGCAGTGGTAGCAGCCGCAGTAGTAACAACCATGGTAACGAACTATCATGGGAGTAACGACACTCCCGGCTCGCCTGGCACTGACGCTAATGCCTTCAATTCTGTCTGCAATGCTTGCATCTTCTCATTTTGTTTTTGAACAGAAAGCCAGGAAAGAACACGCTCCTGTTCCAGACATGAGGTCAGAAAGAGCGGTTCCCCGGCTTCACTGCCCATCCCTGCAGTATTTCAGGGAGCATCATTTGCTTCCAGAGAGGCCTGTGATCTTGGAAGGTGTGGCCAACCATTGGCCGTGCATGAAGAAGTGGAGGTGGGTGGCTGCTGAGGGCCACGAGGCTCACCTTCTCATCTTAGTGTCCCCAAAGGCTCCCTGCACTGCTTGTCCCATCATCCCAAGTAAACACATTGATATGTAAAAACGTCACTGCCATCCCTGGGATGGCTCCAGTGGTGGCCCAGTAGCATGTCTTGTGCAGCTTTGCTGGGTCTCCAGGAGTCTGTGGAGTCTCTTGTCCCCAAGGCTTACTAGTGGGACTAATAGATAGCCGCCTTCCCCTCCAGGGGCGTCTGGGCCCTGGGGTGCTCTGTCCTCAAACGGGGAGGTCAGGCTGGGCAGCTGGCGAGTGGCCGCAGTGCTATGGCTCTGCCGTGTCTAGGGAGCGTGGCTGAGTCAGCCTGTCCTGTGGTGGTTTTGGGGAGGGGTGGTTCCCATTGACAGTGACCAGAAGAGTCGTCCTCCCAGCAAGTGTCCCAGCAGTGTGTGTCACTGCGTGCCAGGTGCCAGGACAGGCGCTGCCGTGTTGTCTTTGTCTTTATCCTTCCTGGTTCCCACAGGACAGTCATAACCCGCACTTTGCAAATGGGAAACAAGGGCTCAGAGGGGCTCACTTGCCGAGGACCCACTGGTCAGTGCCAGGCCACCAGAATCCAAACCCCAGGCACCTCACCATCAGTCTACTGTCAGCCACTTACTGAGCTTAGTGACAGGCGTGCAAGACACAATTGGATAGCTCTTGGCAAGCAGGAAGGAGAGCCACCAATGAGAACTGGCAGCTCTGTCACTGCCTGCAAAGTGCAGGCACCAGGTGGGCAGGTGACCACCTAGTGATGAGTGGGGACCAGTGTGACACACACTGACCACAGGGTCCAGCAAGCGTGAGCAGTAGTGACAGTGACGACACGTGTTTTCTAACAGTGTGCAGTATATCCAGGAAATCGCTGGCTGCCGTACCGTCCCTGTGGAAGTTGGCTCCAGGTACACAGACGAGGAGTGGTCCCAGAGACTGATGACAGTCAATGAGTTCATCAGCAAGTACATCCTGGGTGAGGTACGTCCCTGCGTCCTATCTCCTAACACTCAAGGGGACAACACCTTCCGTTTGGGCAAAGGACCATGTCTTGTCGCACCGGAGGATTTTGGAGAGGTCAGACTTTCACTCAGCAGGCTGGCCAGAGTGAAGAGGGCAGGCTGCTGGGCAGGCAGGTTAGACCCATTCCAAATACCTTTTTGTCATATATTTCCGTGGTTTTTAGTGGATTCTGAGATTGTGCACCCATCACCACTGTGTCATGCTGCACATTTTCATGACTCCGGAAGAAACTTTATACTAGTTACTAGCCACCCCCAATCCCCATGGCCGCCAGCCCCAGGCAACCACTGATCTGTTTCCTATCTGGGATATGCCTGTCTGGACATGTCATATGGAGTCACACACTGTGGCCTCCTGTGTCTGGCTTCTCACTGAGCGTCATGTGCTCAGGTCCATCCACGTTGTAGCGGGTGCCAGGACTCGGTCCTTTCACGGCCGAATGACACTGCCATGTGTGCACGGCACGTTTTGCTTACCATGCAACAGTGGATGGCCACCTGAGTGTGTGCACTCCTGGCAACTGAGACCAGTGCTGCTGTGGACATTGTTGTACGAGATTCCACGTGAACACATCCTTGTATCCTGGGTGTACACTCGTGGTGCAACTGTGAGTCGCATATAACCGCGCCCAGCCTTCTGCGGCTCCAGGCTGTTCCCCAGCACCTGCAGCATTCTGTACCTTCAGAGACTCAGCATTCCGGGCAGGGGTGCTTCCTGTACCAGCCGCGGGGGCAGAGGTTGCAGATTATCTGACTGGACCATCCCTGTTGGCTGGGAAGGAGGGGAGCCTGTGAGTGGGTGCACAGACCCGCATCTGTGAGACTTCAGCACCAGAAAAGCTTTGCACATCTTCCACTCCCCCCGCAGCCCACAATCCAGGCAGCCTCAGGCGCAGACACGGTACAGCTCTCATGGGACTGGTCATGCATCCAAGCCGGTGACCATGGGGGCTAACCACTTCTTCCACTGCCCTTTTGAGTATTATAGCTGAACTCCTGAGGGACCACCCAGAGTGCCCCCGTCCTCATCACCCTCCTAAATGTCCAGCCTCCTCCGTCGGTGCTCACACACGTCTTTCCTGCTTCTCCTGCATTCCTCCCATGCCCCCATCTGCTCAGTTCTGTCACCTGCAGGCCTGGACAAGGGGTCCGTGGACTAGAGGCACACCATGCTGCCATGTCCACCTCTGCTTCTCAGTGAACCTGCTGGCAAGCCCTATGCCAACTCCCTCTGCTGGGGAGAAGCCTAGTGCCCAGAGAGAGGCCTCACCAAGGGCAGTTTGCATTCTGGGCAGAAGGGGCTTCAGATTCAGACAAAGAAGCACTGAAGCCACACAGGCCTTTGCTGGCTGTGTGTTCTGAGCTGCTTACTTAACCTCTCGGGTCCTCAGAGCTCTGACTTTTGATAGGTTAGGGTTGGTTGGGGTTAGTTGGGGGTTACTGGCACCGACTTCATAGAGCCCTTGCAAGAGTAAAACACATGAAGCTGTAAGCACCGTGTGCTCAGCAGCACTCCTCAGTAACCGTCACAGGTTGTATCCTCTGCACCAGGATGTCGGGAAAGCTGCGGTCATGTCACATCCGGCCCCACGCAGTGCTTAGCACAGGGTCCGGCATTTTTGTAAACTCTTAATAATATTTGTCGGGAAGAGGAATAATGGAGGAGGGAGTGGAAAGACAGAGTCTCGGGGAATCCTGCAGGAACCTTCCTTACGTCAACACTTTCAGCCTTGGAGCCCTTAGGACAAAGCTGACTCCCCAGCAACCCTCCACTGCACCCCACCTGAGCCTTACAGGAGGGGCTAGGGCAGGACCATGAGCAGGGTGTCATCAACACTAACAGGTTTTCTCTTTCGCCACTGTTTTTTCTCCTGTGGATTAGCCGAAGGACATCGGGTACCTGGCCCAGCACCAGCTCTTTGATCAGGTAAGTCTGATACCATGCTCCTCTGTCCTCCAACCTCTTCCCTCCCTTCCCTTCCTCCTGGGCTCTGACCCCACAGGGTAAAAAAGGCTGTAGCAGCCTCGTTCACCCATTGGCCTACTCCCTGTGATGAGCAGGGAGGCGCCCTGAGCATTGCCAGTGGTCAGCTGGAGAGCAGGCGAGGCTACCAGATGGGTCAGTGGGTTGGAGCGTGTCCTCTCAACCACAAGGTTGCCAGTTCGACTCCCGCAAGGGATGGTGGGCTGCGCCCCCTGCAACTAACAACGGCAACTGGACCTGGAGCTGAGTGGCGCCCTCCACAACTAAGACTGAAAGGACAACAATTTGACTTGGAAAAGTCCCCAAAGTACACACTGTTCCCCAATAAAGTCCTGTTCCCCTTCCCCAATAAAATCTGTAAAAAAAAAAAAAAATCCAGAACGGAAATATATAACGTAATAAAAGAAGAAACAGAGGGAGAAATCATAGGATACCACCACCCACAAATAACAGACAACAAAAAGGCAGAGAAACAATGGAGACACAGTCTTCCCAGAAAACTAAAGAGAATGATAGGAAATCCTCACATATCAATAATCACCCTAAATGTAAATGAACTGAACTCACCAATAAAAAGGCACAGAGTTATCAGAATGGATCAGAAAACTAAACCCAGCCATATGCTGCCTCCAAGAGACACATCTCAGCTACAAGGACAAACATAGACTCAAAGTGAAAGGGTAGAAATTGACACTCCAAGCAAATGGTATACAGAGAAAATCTGCTGTAGCGATACTGGTATCAGATGAAACAGACTTCAGGATAAAAAAGGTAACGAGACAAAGATAGACATTTCATAATGATAAAGGGGACTATACAACAAAAAGACATAATAGTCATCAATATTTATGCCCCCAATCAGGGAGCACCAAAATATACCAAGCAATTACTAACAGAACTAAAGAAATTAACCAAAACACAATTATAGTAGGGAACCTAAATATATCATTGACAGTTATGGATAGATCATCCGAAGAGAAAATAAAGAAATAGCATCCCTAAATGACACATTAGATGAAATAAACATAATGGACATTTATAGACCACTTCATCCTAAAAAATCAGACTGTACATTTTTTTCTAGTACATGGAACATTCCCAAGGACAGACCATATATTGGGACACAAAATTAGCCTCAGCAAATTTAAGAAGATTGAAATCATACCAAGCATATTTTCTGATCACAAGGCTGTGAAATTGGGTATCAATTGCAAAAAGAAAACTGGAAAAACCACAAAAACATGGTGATTAACAACATACTTTTAAAGAACGACCGGGTCAAAGAAGAAATAAGAGGAGAGATCAAAAGATACATAGAAACAAATGAGAATGAAAATATATCCTACCAAACTTTTGGGGATACAACAAAAGCAATTTTAAGAGGGAAATTTATATCATTACAGACCTATCTTAAGAAACAAAAATCCCAGATAAATAACCTCACATTACACCTTAAAGAACTAGAAAAAGAACAAATGAAACCCAAGGTCAGCAGGAGAAAGGAAATAATAAAAGTCAGAGCAGAACTAAATGAAATGGAAAACAAAAAGACAACGGAAAAAATTAATGTGACAAAGAGCTGGTTCTTTGAAAAGATTAATAAAATTGACAAACCCTTGACTAGACTCACTAAGATAAAAAGAGAAAAGACACTAATAAAATCAGAAATGAAAGGGAAGTCATCATTGATGCCACAGAAATAAAACGATCATCCAAGAATATTATGAAGGACTATATGCCACCAAATTCAATAACCTAGAAAAAATGGACAAGTCCTTAGAAACTTATAGCCTTCCTAGGCTGAATTATGAAGAATTGGAAAATATAAATAGACCGATCACCAGTAAGGAAATTGAATCAATCATCTGCAACCTTCCCAAAAGCAAAAGTCCGGGACCAGATGGCTTCACTAGTGAATTCTACAAACCTTCAAAGAGCTTCTAATATCTGTCCTACTCAAACTCTTCCAAAAAACTGAATAATAGAGAATACTCCAGACCTCATTTTATGAGGCCAACTTTACCAAAACCTGGTAAGGATAACATAAAAAAAGAAAACTACAGACCAATATCTCTGGTGAATACAGATGCAAAAATCCTAAACAAAATGCTAGCAAGTTGAATGCAACAGTGCATTAAAAGAATTAGTCATCATGACCAATTGGGGTTCTTCCTTGGGGCACAAGGAAGGTTTAACATTCGCAAATCCATCAATGTGATACATCATACAAACAAAATAAAGGACAAAAATCATAGGGGAGAGGAGAGCTCTAGAAGCAGGTTAATGGGGTCTAACATATGGTGATGTAAATAGAACTGACTCTGGGTCGGTGAACACATAATGTGAGATAATAGATAATGTATTACAGAATTGTACACCTGAAATCTATGTAACTTTATTGACAACTGTCACCCCAATAAATTTTTTTAAAAAATGGAAACAAAAAAAAAATGCATGGGACATGGAAACCTGGAACTGAAATTACAGCTTTTCTTTGGTAACATATTTTTACATTCCTGTGCCCCAGCACGTGGACAGTTATGTTGTTACAAAAGAGGACCGCATGTATGTGGCCCTTCTGTCACACAGATGAATTCTGGGCTGGTGAGTCCCACAGGCCTGGCCTAACCTTCCACATCTGCTCTGACACCCACAGATCCCAGAGCTGAAGCAGGACATCAGCATCCCCGACTACTGTTGCCTGGGTGACGGGGAGGATGAGGACATCACCATCAATGCCTGGTTTGGGCCCCCAGGCACCGTGTCCCCGCTTCACCAGGACCCCCAGCAGAACTTCCTAGCTCAGGTTGGAGTCACAGCAGAGCACGCCCCCTCCCCACCGGGCCGGGTGTCAGGACAGGATGCAGTGAGTGCCCACCTTCAGACCCATCTCCCAGTGAGGCTGGCTCTTCAGCCACTGTAGGGCTGTCCTGGGACTCTGGATGAGGGAGGGGCACCTTGTAAAGCCACCTGGCTTTTCCCAAGCAGAGGGTTTACAACAGAGAGCGAGCTTCCAGCCCAGCAGACCAATCCACAGAGGCAGATTGCCCAAGGGGACACCGGCCTCATCACCTGTCAGCTTTGTGAACCCAGGCAACCCACGTCCTTGCCTGTCACAGGGGCTGATGACAAACCACTTCTGAGGGTGGCTGCCACAGCCCAGTGCTTAATTGCTGTTGGCTACAGGAGCAAATTTAAGGACGTGTGATGTGTCTGGAGGGAGAACGCACTGGAACCCCAAGTGCGTGTGGTGGTGATGGCACACATGTGGAATAGCACGTGGAGGGGGGGCAGTGGGCGATTGGGCCACTGATTGGCCGACCCACCAACGGGGTCACTGTCTTCCCAGGTGATCGGGAGGAAGTACATCCGGCTGTACTCTCCACGGGAGTCAGAGGCCTTATACCCTCACAGTACGCACCTTCTTCACAACACGAGCCAGGTGGGCAGGCGGGACCCAGGATGGCATCGCAGCTTCCCTCCCATGCCACCCAGGTCCGTGTGGAGACAGGACAGGTGACCCCTGTGCCCTCTCTAGGTCGACGTGGAGAGCCCTGACTTGGAGCGGTTCCCCAGGTTTGCTGAGGCCCCATTCCTGTCCTGCGTGCTGTGTCCTGGAGAGGTCCTGTTCATCCCGGCGAAGTGCTGGCACTACGTGCGCGCCCTGGACTTGAGCTTCTCGGTCAGCTTCTGGTGGTCATAGCCCTGGGCGTCCTGTGGCCTGCAGTGCTGGGGCATCTACAGCAACCTGGGCTGAGGTGAGGCACATGTTCCTCTGTCACCAGAGGGTTCTAGAGCTTGGGCATTGCCACTATCTTAACCATTGTGATCATCACATACTTCTTCGTCACGGCCACACTGCCGTCCCTGGAGAGAGACAGTGTGGCCGTGGTCACGGGAGGGTCCCTATTGTCCCCTGGACAGCTGAACTCTGCTACGCAGCTTTCTGTGGTCTGTGCGGAGGCCTCACCCGCCGGCACAGGACTGTGTGGGTCTTCTGAGCTTGTTCCTAAAGCAAGAAAAGCAGCGCAGCACCTAGAAGCCCCCTCACGCCCCACAATCTCCAGCCCCCAGGGGTCACTGCTCTCCCGAGAGAGGCTCAGGCTTCAGGCTTCCCATAAGCGTGTTTCTTTTGACCATGAAGTCTCTCCACAGACGGAAGACGGGCATGTCCCAAAAGCTGGCACCTCAACGACCCTGGCCCTTCCGCTGGGACAGTCAGACCTGTGCTACTTCTGCAGTGTTGTCTCAGTTGGACAACACTCATCACACCAGTGACCAGTGGGAAAAGCATAACCTGTTCCAAACCTGTTGTAAAGGAGATTTTAAAAGCTAATAAACCTCAAGAAAGTGTTTACCACTTCACTACACACTGTATTCTAGGAATGCTAGTGGCACTTCTGGTCACCGGGTGTGTAGGGGGCAGGGGTGTCCACACCAAGCAACTGTGTGAAACTAGCTGGGTGACTTCTAATTTACCTCAATTCCGACACAACCTGGAGACAGTCTCAGTCCCACAGGACTGCTGTGACAACAGGATGTCCCCAGGGAGCAGTCACCATTCTAGCGACTGGTGGGAGCGTTGAGATGGTCACACAGAGGAGGGTCTGGAAGGATACACAGGAACTGCCAAGGAGGCGGGGAGAGGGCCTGGAGGTAGAGGAGACAGCCCCAGGGTGGGATGGGAGGTGGCACAGGAGGACTCCAGGCTGCCCAGCTCAGACTGGTTTAAGCAAAGAGCCAGGCAGACCCATGGGCTCCACAGTGAGAAAGTGCTGCAGGGGACTCCAGGCTTCCCTCCTGCTGGCGTGGCCATGGTTCCTTCTTTCCTTGTGCAGCTTAGCCTTCTCGCTGGGGGAGGGTGGCCCAGCCGGTCAGCTCTGTCCTCGACGTGCCCATCTGCAGTCCACTCCCACTGTGGCACCAGCATCCAGCATTCAGAGAGAGCCCCTGCCTCAGCTTCAGCCATGTGCCAACACCACGGAGACCGTCCCACCCCCTTCCCCGCCAGCATCCAGATCAGAAGCTGTGTGCTGCTAAGTGAATATGGGGTGGGCATGGGCGGCCACGTCACCACCAGGCAGAAAGGGCTGGAATCCTGGGAGAGACCACCCTGCAAGGCCCCAGCAGAGAGACACACGGATGCCTGCTGAAAATGCTGGAACGACCAGGTCAAGCCTCTCCTGAAGAAGCCCCTCGGGCCAAGTCCTTCCTTGTTCCAGCCAATTGGGGTTGGCTTTTCTGTCATGACATACTGGGGTGGAAAAGGGACAGGGCAACTGTGGTGACCCAGAAAGTGCAGGGAGACGGGGACTGTGAGCTGCAGGTGTTAAGAGTGTGGCGTGCAGGACTGTGAGCTGCAGGTGTTAAGAGTGTGGCGTGCAGGGCAGCGAGTGACTCGGGAAGACCAGGCTGACTGGAAGGGAGGAAGGCTGCATCACTGACTAGTGAAGGCACAGGCCCTGACATGCACTGGGGGCTCATCCTTGCCCTCGTGACTCGCACCCATGAGCAGTAGCCAGCAGGGCACACCGGGCTGACCAACATCGTGAGGTCACTGAGGAGAAGCCTGGACATGTGGGCAGCTTGGAGCTGGTTGAGGGGAAGGGGGGAAGGGGTAGGGAGCCGGTGTGGGGGAGGGACCCAGCCCAGGGCAGCAGCGATGGGGCTGAGGGCTATCCGACAGGTGTGCCACACGTATGGTAACAGGTGTGATGAAGGTGGCCAGTGAGGAAGAGGTGTGTAAGCCAACTCCTGGCTGGGGCCCCTGATGGGCAGGGCTGCCCTTGACCAAGCAGGGACAGGAGGGCCCAGTCAGGAGAGCACAGCACCAGCCCATCTTGCCAGCTTCAACTCATTCAGGCCAGTTGCATCGTGGGCCAGAAAAGGGTTCAGTCTGTGGCGAGTTGGGGAGGTCAATGCCAAGGCTTGCTCAAGTCAGCTCCGTCTGGCCACTGTTGGTGAGACAAGAGACCAAGGCTGGAGGCTGAAGGCAAAGCCATGCCAGTCAAGGACAGTGAGCCGCCCTGGCTGGGACTGGACAGATACAGGAGCTCTAGTACCTTCGCCTGCTAGGACCCGGCCCAAAGGTTCCCTGTGACCAGTGTCCTCCAGGAAAGGAAAACATCCATAACATGAACCCCAACCAGATGAGCTCAGGACACAGACGCAGGACAGACGGCACAGGACAGATGGCGCAGGACAGATGGCGCAGGACAGACGGGCGAAGGACAGACAGATGTAGGACAGATGGCGCAGGACACAGACGGCGCAGGACCAACGGGCACAGGACAGATGGTACAGGATAGACAGCGCAGGACAGATAGCACAGGACAGAAGGGCACAGGATAGACGGTGCAGGACAAATGGCGCAGGGCATAGACGGGGAGCTACAGTGAGTCCTCAGTGAGTTTTATTTCAACCTTCTAGTAAGGAGATGCTTCCTGAGACATGGACGTGGACGCCTGTCTTCCTCACGGGCTGTGTCAGCGCCAGCTAGTGCTGCCTGGACCGCGAGGGCTTTTTGCTCGGCTTAGAGACGGCAGCCTCTCGGTGCTTCTCAGGGTCAAAGACTTCTGCACAAAGAAGAGGCCGGGGGCACTGAATGGTAGGGCTGGCTGCACTGACCACAGCTCGTGCCACAGCTGTATTCCAGTGCCAAGGACCCTGTTCTATGTCCCTAACTCCTCACTGACCCCCATGCCCAGCCTGCAAAGAAAGGAGGGGCCTGACCTGAGGCAGCTGTGACAGGGCCTACGCAGCCCCGACAGGGGCCCAGGAGAAAGCCTGGTGGCCCCCACGTCCCACCCGGCACAGACGCCTTGGGCACATGGGGCTCGGGTACTGTGCTCAGTCCTGCCAGCTGGCTCCGCCCACAGTCCCGGAGCTCCAGCAAGGGCCTTGGGGACACCAACCTGGTATCTCGTGGGGCCAGTAGTCATTACAGTTGGGGCAGCGTGGCTCTGAACTGGACTGGAAGTACTTGGCCACACAAGGCAAATGCATCCTGATGCCACAGGTGTCACAGCTTTGACCCTGGAACAAGAAAGGCACTCAGAGCCGTCCAGAACCTATCCAGCACGCGGTGTACGTTTGTCTTCCAGGCCACAGATTAACAATGAAAATAACCCCAAGCCCTTAGTGCAGGTGTTATAAACAACTCTGACAAATGAACGCGGTTGAAAGAAGCTCAAGACTCAAGGCCATAGCACAGCAGTGGCAAGGCCAGTCCGAAACTCAGACAGGCGAGAGGACGGCCACAACTTTCAGAATCCACCTGGGCAATGTGGTCCCAAAGCCTGAAAACCAGTGGTTTGTCCCAGGAACTCAGCCAAAGGATGGGTCACCAAGCAAGGCTGTAGGTGCAGACCAGATGGAGAGCAGTCAGGGACAGACGAGTAAGCGTTACAGAGAAGGAAACTCAATGCCCCACAATGCCACAGTGGCCAGCACACAGCCGCCAAAGGAGCAGGGTCAGCCTGGAGAGAAAGATCTCCTCTCCTGGGCCGAGGGCTGCAGCAGGGTGGTAAGGGGAGGCGGGGGGGCTGCATTGGGGGGTCTGGGGCTGCAGCAGGGACGACTCACATGTTACCTGGATGAGAAGGCTGTGGCATATGTTGCAGACCTTCATGGCGTCAGGGTGCGTCTCCCGGATGTACTGTTCCATCTCCAGGATGGCCCGGCTGTGCAGGGTGAAGTCCCCTTCCTTCTGCAGCGACACAGTGGGAGCCACAAACTCAGGCCACTGTCACGCCAGACCCTTCCCTGCTCGGTCCCATCCCCTCTGCCATCCCACTGCCCAAGGCCCAGAGAGGTGCAGTGGCCTGGCCGCCCCAGCCAGTTAGTGTGCACACTGGCCCCTCAGAGAGCCTCCAGCAGGGGACTTGGGCAAAGACGTGAAAGGAAATCGAGGAGCAGAGAGGACAGGACCCTGGGCCCAAAGCTCAAGTCCAGCAGACCCCAGAGGCGCTTCATTTCCCCCATCACCTAGCTTCTCTGGGCAGCAAAGGCCTGGGGCACAGGACGAGCCCGCTGATAAAGGCGGGCACACACCAATAAAACTGTTAGGTGCTCCTGCCAGCAAGAGCTGCACATGTGTGCTGACTCGTGGCCCGGAGCAGGGTGCAGGGGTGTCCTAGTTCTTGTGGCCGAGGTAATGGGGGATTCAAAGTGTTTATGAAAATCTGTATTTCTTGTATCATTTTTTGGTAACTTTTAAATGAATTATGACCCTCTAGAATGGCACCCACCTGCCCAGTGACCCGTTCAGAGCTCCCCGAGTGCCCACAGGTGCGACAAGGCACCCTGTGAGGAAGTGGTGGCCTAAGGACTGAGTGTGATCAGTTCTGGCCCGAGTTCCCCAAGAACGTTCCCGTGTTGCCAAATCCACCCCAGGGAGGAAGAAGAGCTGTGACCAAGTGATGGGTGGGAGCTGCAGTCACAGACCTGGGGCCTGAACATGGCCTGTCACTTGCTGGTGTTCCCATACCACGGAGCTGAGAACAGAGCTAAGGGCCCTCCACCATCCCATGGCAGCTGGGAGGACCCAAGGCTGCGACATGCACCAACGCGGCCAGAGAGACTGGCTCTCACGGGAGCTCCCTCCACCCGTGACCTCTCCACCATCTTCCTCTCATCAGGAAGTACCTCAGGAAGTGACCACTTGCAGTCTGACTGCCAGGGCCAGCCCATCGCCTTAGAGATTGGTAACTCAGAGAACTGACTATAAGAACCAGACGCATACTCTCCCCGCAAAGGAAGTGAAGAGCGCATTATCCACAAGCAGGAGCCTTGGGCCGGTCTGCGCACCACGTGGGGAAGTAAAGGCCCAGCCTGACAAGTCCTGCAGACTCAGGGCTCTGGGGGCAGCACGGTTAAGTTGACAGGACTTGAGCCCAGAAACTGGGTGTCCTGTGGAATAGACCAGAACACCTGTCCTGCCCGCCAGTAGAAGCAGACGTGGGTAACTAGAAGCTTGCGTCCTTTCACGACTATGCACACGCCTCTCCAAACGCTTGTCTGCGCCCCGTGGTGACAGCACTAACGATGACGACCAAGGCCGTTCCTTCGGGAGCCCAGGACCAGGCACTTGACACACACCACTTGCCCACTCTACCTGCTCCTTCCCTACCGGAGACCCCAGGTCACTGGACCGCGTTGGGCCCAGGTCCCATGCTGGGGCTGTGCTGCCCACTGCCAACTCACAGACTGTACATCGGGGTTCAGATCCAGGGCCCACAGACCCAGTGCAACCCCGGGCTCTGCCACTGGACCCCACGTGACAACAGGAGGCTTCAAATCCTCCTCACAGGGTCACCGTGGATACTGAAAGGCTCAGTGGACATCAGCTGGCTATGACATGGCTTTGGAAACACTGTTGGTCCTTCTGAAAGTGAGCGAAGCTGGGGTGAGCATGAGACAAAGTACCTC
>NW_027669083.1:0-35671 GCF_964194185.1 Rhinolophus hipposideros | reverse complement strand
AGGGGTAGGACTAGAGGTAGTGCTAGGCGTAGGCCTAGGGCGAGGGGTAGTGCTCGGGGTAGGATTAGGGGAAGGGCTAGTGGGTGGCAGAAACTCACAGGCAGTGTTAGTGTTAGGGCTCATGTTAGGCCTAGGATTAGTGGTAGTGGTAGGGGTTGGCCGAGGGCTAGGTGTAGGTGTCACGGGAGGGCTCCGTTTAGTTCTAGGACTCAGAACAGGTGTAGGGCGTTATTCGGGTGTGACTAAGGGTGGGTCCAGGGTGATTCCGTAGGACACGGGTTAGTGCTCTGGCTAACGGTAGGGCAAGGTGTACTGGTCGGAGATGGGCAAATGCTAGGCTTCGGACTAGAGTGAGCACTGGGAGTTGGTCTATGGCCCGAGCTAGGGCTAGTGGGAGCGGTAGGCGTAGCGCTGGGGTAGGCATAGGGCAAGACGTGGGTGTCGGGGTAAACTTAGGAGTAGGCCTATGGCCAGGAGTTGGAGCTGTGGCTAGGGGTAGGGATGGGGTTGGGCCTATGGGTAGGGGTAGCAGTAGGGCCAGGGGTATGTGTAGGACTAGAGATAGTGCTAGGCGTAGGCCTAGGGTGATGGGTAGTGATCGGGGGAGGATTAGGTGAATGGCTAGTGGTTGGCAGACGCCCACGGGCAGTGTTAGTGTTAGGGCTCATGTTAGGCCTAGAATTAGTTGTAGTGGTAGGGGTTGGCCGAGGGCTAGGTGCAGGTGTCACGGGAGGGCTCCGGTTAGTCCTAGGACTTGAAACAGGTGTAGGGCTGGATTCGGGTGTGGCTAAGTGTGGGTCCAGGGTAATTCCGTAGGACACGGGTTAGTCCTCTGGCTAACGGTAGGGCAAGGTGTACTGGTCAGCGACGGGCAAGTGCTAGGCCTCGAACTAGAATGAGCACTGGGCGTTGGTCTAAGACCCGAGCTAGGGCTAGTGGGAGCGGTAGGCGTAGCTCTGGGGTAGGCATAGGGCAAGAGGTGGGTGTCGGGGTAAACTTAGGAGTAGGCCTATGGCCAGGAGTTGGAGCTGTGGCTAGGGGTAGGGATGGGGTTGGGCCTATGGGTAGGGGTAGCAGTAGGGCCAGGGGTATGGGTAGGACTAGAGATAGTGCTAGGCGTAGGCCTAGGGTGATGGGTAGTGATCGGGGGAGGATTAGGTGAATGGCTAGTGGTTGGCAGATGCCCACGGGCAGTGTTAGTGTTAGGGCTCATGTTAGGCCTAGAATTAGTTGTAGTGGTAGGGGTTGGCCGAGGGCTAGGTGCAGGTGTCACGGGAGGGCTCCGGTTAGTCCTAGGACTTGAAACAGGTGTAGGGCTGGATTCGGGTGTGGCTAAGGGTGGGTCCAGGGTGATTCCGTAGGATATGGGTTAGTGCTATGGCTAACGGTAGGGCAAAGTGTACTGGTCGGCGACGGTCAAGTGCTAGGCCTCGGACTAGAGTGAGCACTGGGCGTTGATCTAGGGCCCGAGCTAGGGCTAGTGGGAGCGGTAGGTGTAGCGCTGTGGTAGGCATAGGGCAAGAGGTGGGTTTCGGGGTAAACCTAGGAGTAGGCCTAGGGCCAGGAGTTGGAGCTGTGGCTAGGGGTAGGGATGGGGGTGTGCCTATGGGTAGGGGTAGCTGTAGGGCCAGGGGTAGGGGTAGGACTAGAGGTAGTGCTAGGCGTAGGCCTAGGGCGAGGGGCAGTGCTCGGGGTAGGTTTAGGTGAAGGGCTAGTGGTTGGCAGAGGCCTACGGGCAGTGTTAGTGTTAGGGCTCATGTTAGGCCTAGAATTAGTTATAGTGGTAGGGGTTGGCCGAGGGCTAAAGGCAGGTGTCACGGGAGGGCTCCGGTTAGTCCTAGGACTTGAAACAGGTGTAGGGCTGGATTCGTGTGTGGCTAAGTGTGCGTCCAGGGTGATTCCGTAGGACACGGGTTAGTCCTCTGGCTAACGGTAGGGCAAGGTGTACTGTTCGGTGACGGGCAAGTGCTAGGCCTCGGACTGGAGTGAGCACCTGGCGTTGGTCTAGGGCCCGAGCTAGGGCTAGTGGGAGCGGTAGGCGTAGCGCTGGGGTAGGCATAGGGCAAGAGTTGGGTGTCGGGGTAAACCTAGGAGTAGTCCTAGGGCCAGGAGTTGGAGCTGTGGCTAGGGGTATGGATGGGGGTGGGCCTGTGGGTAGGTTAGCTGTAGGGCCAGGTGTAGGGGTAGGACTAGAGGTAGTGCTAGGCGTAGGCCTAGGGCGAGGGGGAGTGCTCGGGGTAGGGTTAGGTGAAGGGCTAGTGGTTGGCAGAGGCCTACGGGCAGTGTTAGTGTTAGGGCTCATGTTAGGCCTAAAATTAGTGGTAGTGGTAGGGATTGGCCAAGGGTTAGGGGTAGGTGTCAATGTAGGGCTC
The DNA here is from genome assembly GCF_964194185.1 of Rhinolophus hipposideros. Lineage (NCBI taxonomy): Eukaryota > Metazoa > Chordata > Mammalia > Chiroptera > Rhinolophidae > Rhinolophus > Rhinolophus hipposideros. The sequence continues at coordinate 33,299 of NW_027669083.1, read as the reverse complement.
CGATTAGTCCTAGAACTCGGAACAGATGTAGGGCTGGATTCGGGTGTGGCTAAGGGTGGGTCCAGGGTGATTCCGTAGGACACGGGTTAGTTCTCTGGCTAACGGTAGGGCAATATGTACTGGTCGGCAACGGGCAAGTGCTAGGCCTCGGACTAGAGTGAGCACTGGGCGTTGGTCTAGGGCCCGAGCTAGTGCTACTGGGATCAGTAGGCGTAGCGCTTGGGTAGGCATAGGGCAAGAGGTGGGTGTCGAGGTAAACCTAGGAGTAGGCCTAGGGCCAGGAGTTGGAGCTGTGGCTAGGGGTAGGGATGGGGGTGTGCATATGGGTATGGGTAGCTGTAGGGCCAGGGGTAGGGGTAGGACTAGAGGTAGTGCTAGGCGTAGGCCTAGGGCGAGGGAAAGTGCTCGGGATAGGGTTAGGTGAAGGGCTAGTGGTTGGCAGAGGCCTAAGGCAGTGTTAGTGTTAGGGCTCATGTTAGGCCTAGAATTAGTTGTAGTGGTGGGGTTGGCCGAGGGCTAGGGGCAGGTGTCACGGGAGGGCTCCGGTTAGTCCTAGGACTTGAAACAGGTGTAGGGCTGGATTCGGGTGTGGCTAAGTGTGGGTCCAGGGTAATTCCGTAGGACACGGGTTAGTCCTCTGGCTAACGGTAGGGCAAGGTGTACTGGTCAGCGACGGGCAAGTGCTAGGCCTCGAACTAGAATGAGCACTGGGCGTTGGTCTAAGACCCGAGCTAGGGCTAGTGGGAGCGGTAGGCGTAGCGCTGGGGTAGGCATAGGGCAAGAGGTGGGTGTCGGGGTAAACCTAGGAGTAGGCCTAGGGCCAGGAGTTGGAGCTGTGGCTAGGGGTAGTGATGGGGTTGGGCCTATGGGTAGGGGTAGCTGTACGGCCAGGTGTATGGGTAGGACTAGAGGTAGTGCTAGGCGTAGGCCTAGGGCGATGGGTAGTGCTCGGGGTAGGATTAGGTGAAGGGCTAGTGGTTGGCAGAGGTCACGGGCACTGTTATTGTTAGGGCTCAAGTTAGGCCTAGGATTAGTAATAATGGTAGGGGTTGGCCGAGGGCTAGGTGTAGGTGTCACGGGAGGGCTCCGTTTAGTCCTAGGATCAAAACAGGTGTACGGCTGGATTCGGGTGTGGCTAAGGGTGGGTCCAGGGTGATTCCGTAGGACACGGGTTAATGCTCTGGCTAACGGTATGGCAAGGTGTACTGGTCGGGGACGGGCAAATGCTAGGCCTCGGACTAGAGTGAGCACTGGGCGTTGGTCTAGGGCCGAGCTAGGGCTAGTCGGAGCGGTAGGCGAAGCGATGGGGTAGGCATAGGGCAAGAGATGGGTGTCGGTGTAAACCTAGAAGTAGGCCTAGGGCCAGTAGTTGGAGCTGTGGCTAGGGGTAGGGATGGGGGTGGGCTTATGAGTAGGGGTAGCTGTAGGGCCAGGGGTAGGGGTAGGACTAGAGGTAGTGCTAGGCGTAGGCCTAGGGCGAGGGGTAGTGCTCGGGGTAGGATTAGGGGAAGGGCTAGTGGGTGGCAGAAACTCACAGGCAGTGTTAGTGTTAGGGCTCATGTTAGGCCTAGGATTAGTGGTAGTGGTAGGGGTTGGCCGAGGGCTAGGTGTAGGTGTCACGGGAGGGCTCCGTTTAGTTCTAGGACTCAGAACAGGTGTAGGGCGTTATTCGGGTGTGACTAAGGGTGGGTCCAGGGTGATTCCGTAGGACACGGGTTAGTGCTCTGGCTAACGGTAGGGCAAGGTGTACTGGTCGGAGATGGGCAAATGCTAGGCTTCGGACTAGAGTGAGCACTGGGAGTTGGTCTATGGCCCGAGCTAGGGCTAGTGGGAGCGGTAGGCGTAGCGCTGGGGTAGGCATAGGGCAAGAGGTGGGTGTCGGGGTAAACCTAGGAGTAGGCCTAGGGCCAGGAGTTGGAGCTGTGGCTAGGGGTAGGGATGGGGGTGTGCCTATGGGTAGGGGTAGCTGTAGGGCCAGGGGTAGGGGTAGGACTAGAGGTAGTGCTAGGCGTAGGCCTAGGGCGAGGGGCAGTGCTCGGGGTAGGTTTAGGTGAAGGGCTAGTGGTTGGCAGAGGCCTACGGGCAGTGTTAGTGTTAGGGCTCATGTTAGGCCTAGAATTAGTTATAGTGGTAGGGGTTGGCCGAGGGCTAAAGGCAGGTGTCACGGGAGGGCTCCGGTTAGTCCTAGGACTTGAAACAGGTGTAGGGCTGGATTCGTGTGTGGCTAAGTGTGCGTCCAGGGTGATTCCGTAGGACACGGGTTAGTCCTCTGGCTAACGGTAGGGCAAGGTGTACTGTTCGGTGACGGGCAAGTGCTAGGCCTCGGACTGGAGTGAGCACCTGGCGTTGGTCTAGGGCCCGAGCTAGGGCTAGTGGGAGCGGTAGGCGTAGCGCTGGGGTAGGCATAGGGCAAGAGTTGGGTGTCGGGGTAAACCTAGGAGTAGTCCTAGGGCCAGGAGTTGGAGCTGTGGCTAGGGGTATGGATGGGGGTGGGCCTGTGGGTAGGTTAGCTGTAGGGCCAGGTGTAGGGGTAGGACTAGAGGTAGTGCTAGGAGTAGGCCTAGGGCGAGGGGGAGTGCTCGGGGTAGGGTTAGGTGAAGGGCTAGTGGTTGGCAGAGGCCTACGGGCAGTGTTAGTGTTAGGGCTCATGTTAGGCCTAAAATTAGTGGTAGTGGTAGGGATTGGCCAAGGGTTAGGGGTAGGTGTCAATGTAGGGCTCCGTTTAGTCCTAGAACTCGGAACAGATGTAGGGCTGGATTCGGGTGTGGCTAAGGGTGGGTCCAGGGTGATTCCGTAGGACACGGGTTAGTTCTCTGGCTAACGGTAGGGCAATATGTACTGGTCGGCAACGGGCAAGTGCTAGGCCTCGGAATAGAGTGAGCACTGGGCGTTGGTCTAGGGCCCGAGCTAGTGCTACTGGGATCAGTAGGCGTAGCGCTTGGGTAGGCATAGGGCAAGAGGTGGGTGTCGAGGTAAACCTAGGAGTAGGCCTAGGGCCAGGAGTTGGAGCTGTGGCTAGGGGTAGGGATGGGGGTGTGCATATGGGTATGGGTAGCTGTAGGGCCAGGGGTAGGGGTAGGACTAGAGGTAGTGCTAGGCGTAGGCCTAGGGCGAGGGAAAGTGCTCGGGATAGGGTTAGGTGAAGGGCTAGTGGTTGGCAGAGGCCTAAGGCAGTGTTAGTGTTAGGGCTCATGTTAGGCCTAGAATTAGTTGTAGTGGTGGGGTTGGCCGAGGGCTAGGGGCAGGTGTCACGGGAGGGCTCCGGTTAGTCCTAGGACTTGAAACAGGTGTAGGGCTGGATTCGGGTGTGGCTAAGTGTGGGTCCAGGGTAATTCCGTAGGACACGGGTTAGTCCTCTGGCTAACGGTAGGGCAAGGTGTACTGGTCAGCGACGGGCAAGTGCTAGGCCTCGAACTAGAATGAGCACTGGGCGTTGGTCTAAGACCCGAGCTAGGGCTAGTGGGAGCGGTAGGCGTAGCGCTGGGGTAGGCATAGGGCAAGAGGTGGGTGTCGGGGTAAACCTAGGAGTAGGCCTAGGGCCAGGAGTTGGAGCTGTGGCTAGGGGTAGTGATGGGGTTGGGCCTATGGGTAGGGGTAGCTGTACGGCCAGGTGTATGGGTAGGACTAGAGGTAGTGCTAGGCGTAGGCCTAGGGCGATGGGTAGTGCTCGGGGTAGGATTAGGTGAAGGGCTAGTGGTTGGCAGAGGTCACGGGCACTGTTATTGTTAGGGCTCAAGTTAGGCCTAGGATTAGTAATAATGGTAGGAGTTGGCCGAGGGCTAGGTGTAGGTGTCACGGGAGGGCTCCGTTTAGTCCTAGGATCAAAACAGGTGTACGGCTGGATTCGGGTGTGGCTAAGGGTGGGTCCAGGGTGATTCCGTAGGACACGGGTTAATGCTCTGGCTAACGGTATGGCAAGGTGTACTGGTCGGGGACGGGCAAATGCTAGGCCTCGGACTAGAGTGAGCACTGGGCGTTGGTCTAGGGCCGAGCTAGGGCTAGTCGGAGCGGTAGGCGAAGCGATGGGGTAGGCATAGGGCAAGAGATGGGTGTCGGTGTAAACCTAGAAGTAGGCCTAGGGCCAGTAGTTGGAGCTGTGGCTAGGGGTAGGGATGGGGGTGGGCTTATGAGTAGGGGTAGCTGTAGGGCCAGGGGTAGGGGTAGGACTAGAGGTAGTGCTAGGCGTAGGCCTAGGGCGAGGGGTAGTGCTCGGGGTAGGATTAGGGGAAGGGCTAGTGGGTGGCAGAAACTCACAGGCAGTGTTAGTGTTAGGGCTCATGTTAGGCCTAGGATTAGTGGTAGTGGTAGGGGTTGGCCGAGGGCTAGGTGTAGGTGTCACGGGAGGGCTCCGTTTAGTTCTAGGACTCAGAACAGGTGTAGGGCGTTATTCGGGTGTGACTAAGGGTGGGTCCAGGGTGATTCCGTAGGACACGGGTTAGTGCTCTGGCTAACGGTAGGGCAAGGTGTACTGGTCGGAGATGGGCAAATGCTAGGCTTCGGACTAGAGTGAGCACTGGGAGTTGGTCTATGGCCCGAGCTAGGGCTAGTGGGAGCGGTAGGCGTAGCGCTGGGGTAGGCATAGGGCAAGACGTGGGTGTCGGGGTAAACTTAGGAGTAGGCCTATGGCCAGGAGTTGGAGCTGTGGCTAGGGGTAGGGATGGGGTTGGGCCTATGGGTAGGGGTAGCAGTAGGGCCAGGGGTATGTGTAGGACTAGAGATAGTGCTAGGCGTAGGCCTAGGGTGATGGGTAGTGATCGGGGGAGGATTAGGTGAATGGCTAGTGGTTGGCAGAGGCCCACGGGCAGTGTTAGTGTTAGGGCTCATGTTAGGCCTAGAATTAGTTGTAGTGGTAGGGGTTGGCCGAGGGCTAGGTGCAGGTGTCACGGGAGGGCTCCGGTTAGTCCTAGGACTTGAAACAGGTGTAGGGCTGGATTCGGGTGTGGCTAAGTGTGGGTCCAGGGTAATTCCGTAGGACACGGGTTAGTCCTCTGGCTAACGGTAGGGCAAGGTGTACTGGTCAGCGACGGGCAAGTGCTAGGCCTCGAACTAGAATGAGCACTGGGCGTTGGTCTAAGACCCGAGCTAGGGCTAGTGGGAGCGGTAGGCGTAGCTCTGGGGTAGGCATAGGGCAAGAGGTGGGTGTCGGGGTAAACTTAGGAGTAGGCCTATGGCCAGGAGTTGGAGCTGTGGCTAGGGGTAGGGATGGGGTTGGGCCTATGGGTAGGGGTAGCAGTAGGGCCAGGGGTATGGGTAGGACTAGAGATAGTGCTAGGCGTAGGCCTAGGGCGAGGGGCAGTGCTCGGGGTAGGTTTAGGTGAAGGGCTAGTGGTTGGCAGAGGCCTACGGGCAGTGTTAGTGTTAGGGCTCATGTTAGGCCTAGAATTAGTTATAGTGGTAGGGGTTGGCCGAGGGCTAAAGGCAGGTGTCACGGGAGGGCTCCGGTTAGTCCTAGGACTTGAAACAGGTGTAGGGCTGGATTCGTGTGTGGCTAAGTGTGCGTCCAGGGTGATTCCGTAGGACACGGGTTAGTCCTCTGGCTAACGGTAGGGCAAGGTGTACTGTTCGGTGACGGGCAAGTGCTAGGCCTCGGACTGGAGTGAGCACCTGGCGTTGGTCTAGGGCCCGAGCTAGGGCTAGTGGGAGCGGTAGGCGTAGCGCTGGGGTAGGCATAGGGCAAGAGTTGGGTGTCGGGGTAAACCTAGGAGTAGTCCTAGGGCCAGGAGTTGGAGCTGTGGCTAGGGGTATGGATGGGGGTGGGCCTGTGGGTAGGTTAGCTGTAGGGCCAGGTGTAGGGGTAGGACTAGAGGTAGTGCTAGGAGTAGGCCTAGGGCGAGGGGGAGTGCTCGGGGTAGGGTTAGGTGAAGGGCTAGTGGTTGGCAGAGGCCTACGGGCAGTGTTAGTGTTAGGGCTCATGTTAGGCCTAAAATTAGTGGTAGTGGTAGGGATTGGCCAAGGGTTAGGGGTAGGTGTCAATGTAGGGCTCCGTTTAGTCCTAGAACTCGGAACAGATGTAGGGCTGGATTCGGGTGTGGCTAAGGGTGGGTCCAGGGTGATTCCGTAGGACACGGGTTAGTTCTCTGGCTAACGGTAGGGCAATATGTACTGGTCGGCAACGGGCAAGTGCTAGGCCTCGGAATAGAGTGAGCACTGGGCGTTGGTCTAGGGCCCGAGCTAGTGCTACTGGGATCAGTAGGCGTAGCGCTTGGGTAGGCATAGGGCAAGAGGTGGGTGTCGAGGTAAACCTAGGAGTAGGCCTAGGGCCAGGAGTTGGAGCTGTGGCTAGGGGTAGGGATGGGGGTGTGCATATGGGTATGGGTAGCTGTAGGGCCAGGGGTAGGGGTAGGACTAGAGGTAGTGCTAGGCGTAGGCCTAGGGCGAGGGAAAGTGCTCGGGATAGGGTTAGGTGAAGGGCTAGTGGTTGGCAGAGGCCTAAGGCAGTGTTAGTGTTAGGGCTCATGTTAGGCCTAGAATTAGTTGTAGTGGTGGGGTTGGCCGAGGGCTAGGGGCAGGTGTCACGGGAGGGCTCCGGTTAGTCCTAGGACTTGAAACAGGTGTAGGGCTGGATTCGGGTGTGGCTAAGTGTGGGTCCAGGGTAATTCCGTAGGACACGGGTTAGTCCTCTGGCTAACGGTAGGGCAAGGTGTACTGGTCAGCGACGGGCAAGTGCTAGGCCTCGAACTAGAATGAGCACTGGGCGTTGGTCTAAGACCCGAGCTAGGGCTAGTGGGAGCGGTAGGCGTAGCGCTGGGGTAGGCATAGGGCAAGAGGTGGGTGTCGGGGTAAACCTAGGAGTAGGCCTAGGGCCAGGAGTTGGAGCTGTGGCTAGGGGTAGTGATGGGGTTGGGCCTATGGGTAGGGGTAGCTGTACGGCCAGGTGTATGGGTAGGACTAGAGGTAGTGCTAGGCGTAGGCCTAGGGCGATGGGTAGTGCTCGGGGTAGGATTAGGTGAAGGGCTAGTGGTTGGCAGAGGTCACGGGCACTGTTATTGTTAGGGCTCAAGTTAGGCCTAGGATTAGTAATAATGGTAGGAGTTGGCCGAGGGCTAGGTGTAGGTGTCACGGGAGGGCTCCGTTTAGTCCTAGGATCAAAACAGGTGTACGGCTGGATTCGGGTGTGGCTAAGGGTGGGTCCAGGGTGATTCCGTAGGACACGGGTTAATGCTCTGGCTAACGGTATGGCAAGGTGTACTGGTCGGGGACGGGCAAATGCTAGGCCTCGGACTAGAGTGAGCACTGGGCGTTGGTCTAGGGCCGAGCTAGGGCTAGTCGGAGCGGTAGGCGAAGCGATGGGGTAGGCATAGGGCAAGAGATGGGTGTCGGTGTAAACCTAGAAGTAGGCCTAGGGCCAGTAGTTGGAGCTGTGGCTAGGGGTAGGGATGGGGGTGGGCTTATGAGTAGGGGTAGCTGTAGGGCCAGGGGTAGGGGTAGGACTAGAGGTAGTGCTAGGCGTAGGCCTAGGGCGAGGGGTAGTGCTCGGGGTAGGATTAGGGGAAGGGCTAGTGGGTGGCAGAAACTCACAGGCAGTGTTAGTGTTAGGGCTCATGTTAGGCCTAGGATTAGTGGTAGTGGTAGGGGTTGGCCGAGGGCTAGGTGTAGGTGTCACGGGAGGGCTCCGTTTAGTTCTAGGACTCAGAACAGGTGTAGGGCGTTATTCGGGTGTGACTAAGGGTGGGTCCAGGGTGATTCCGTAGGACACGGGTTAGTGCTCTGGCTAACGGTAGGGCAAGGTGTACTGGTCGGAGATGGGCAAATGCTAGGCTTCGGACTAGAGTGAGCACTGGGAGTTGGTCTATGGCCCGAGCTAGGGCTAGTGGGAGCGGTAGGCGTAGCGCTGGGGTAGGCATAGGGCAAGACGTGGGTGTCGGGGTAAACTTAGGAGTAGGCCTATGGCCAGGAGTTGGAGCTGTGGCTAGGGGTAGGGATGGGGTTGGGCCTATGGGTAGGGGTAGCAGTAGGGCCAGGGGTATGTGTAGGACTAGAGATAGTGCTAGGCGTAGGCCTAGGGTGATGGGTAGTGATCGGGGGAGGATTAGGTGAATGGCTAGTGGTTGGCAGAGGCCCACGGGCAGTGTTAGTGTTAGGGCTCATGTTAGGCCTAGAATTAGTTGTAGTGGTAGGGGTTGGCCGAGGGCTAGGTGCAGGTGTCACGGGAGGGCTCCGGTTAGTCCTAGGACTTGAAACAGGTGTAGGGCTGGATTCGGGTGTGGCTAAGTGTGGGTCCAGGGTAATTCCGTAGGACACGGGTTAGTCCTCTGGCTAACGGTAGGGCAAGGTGTACTGGTCAGCGACGGGCAAGTGCTAGGCCTCGAACTAGAATGAGCACTGGGCGTTGGTCTAAGACCCGAGCTAGGGCTAGTGGGAGCGGTAGGCGTAGCTCTGGGGTAGGCATAGGGCAAGAGGTGGGTGTCGGGGTAAACTTAGGAGTAGGCCTATGGCCAGGAGTTGGAGCTGTGGCTAGGGGTAGGGATGGGGTTGGGCCTATGGGTAGGGGTAGCAGTAGGGCCAGGGGTATGGGTAGGACTAGAGATAGTGCTAGGCGTAGGCCTAGGGTGATGGGTAGTGATCGGGGGAGGATTAGGTGAATGGCTAGTGGTTGGCAGAGGCCCACGGGCAGTGTTAGTGTTAGGGCTCATGTTAGGCCTAGAATTAGTTGTAGTGGTAGGGGTTGGCCGAGGGCTAGGTGCAGGTGTCACGGGAGGGCTCCGGTTAGTCCTAGGACTTGAAACAGGTGTAGGGCTGGATTCGGGTGTGGCTAAGGGTGGGTCCAGGGTGATTCCGTAGGATATGGGTTAGTGCTATGGCTAACGGTAGGGCAAAGTGTACTGGTCGGCGACGGTCAAGTGCTAGGCCTCGGACTAGAGTGAGCACTGGGCGTTGATCTAGGGCCCGAGCTAGGGCTAGTGGGAGCGGTAGGTGTAGCGCTGTGGTAGGCATAGGGCAAGAGGTGGGTTTCGGGGTAAACCTAGGAGTAGGCCTAGGGCCAGGAGTTGGAGCTGTGGCTAGGGGTAGGGATGGGGGTGTGCCTATGGGTAGGGGTAGCTGTAGGGCCAGGGGTAGGGGTAGGACTAGAGGTAGTGCTAGGCGTAGGCCTAGGGCGAGGGGCAGTGCTCGGGGTAGGTTTAGGTGAAGGGCTAGTGGTTGGCAGAGGCCTACGGGCAGTGTTAGTGTTAGGGCTCATGTTAGGCCTAGAATTAGTTATAGTGGTAGGGGTTGGCCGAGGGCTAAAGGCAGGTGTCACGGGAGGGCTCCGGTTAGTCCTAGGACTTGAAACAGGTGTAGGGCTGGATTCGTGTGTGGCTAAGTGTGCGTCCAGGGTGATTCCGTAGGACACGGGTTAGTCCTCTGGCTAACGGTAGGGCAAGGTGTACTGTTCGGTGACGGGCAAGTGCTAGGCCTCGGACTGGAGTGAGCACCTGGCGTTGGTCTAGGGCCCGAGCTAGGGCTAGTGGGAGCGGTAGGCGTAGCGCTGGTGTAGGCATAGGGCAAGAGTTGGGTGTCGGGGTAAACCTAGGAGTAGTCCTAGGGCCAGGAGTTGGAGCTGTGGCTAGGGGTAAAGATTGGGGTGGGCCTGTGGGAAGGTTAGCTGTAGGGCCAGGTGTAGGGGTAGGACTAGAGGTAGTGCTAGGCGTAGGCCTAGGGCGAGGGGGAGTGCTCGGGGTAGGGTTAGGTGAAGGGCTAGTGGTTGGCAGAGGCCTACGGGCAGTGTTAGTGTTAGGGCTCATGTTAGGCCTAAAATTAGTGGTAGTGGTAGGGATTGGCCAAGGGTTAGGGGTAGGTGTCAATGTAGGGCTCCGTTTAGTCCTAGAACTCGGAACAGATGTAGGGCTGGATTCGGGTGTGGCTAAGGGTGGGTCCAGGGTGATTCCGTAGGACACGGGTTAGTTCTCTGGCTAACGGTAGGGCAATATGTACTGGTCGGCAACGGGCAAGTGCTAGGCCTCGGAATAGAGTGAGCACTGGGCGTTGGTCTAGGGCCCGAGCTAGTGCTACTGGGATCAGTAGGCGTAGCGCTTGGGTAGGCATAGGGCAAGAGGTGGGTGTCGAGGTAAACCTAGGAGTAGGCCTAGGGCCAGGAGTTGGAGCTGTGGCTAGGGGTAGGGATGGGGGTGTGCATATGGGTATGGGTAGCTGTAGGGCCAGGGGTAGGGGTAGGACTAGAGGTAGTGCTAGGCGTAGGCCTAGTGCGAGGGAAAGTGCTCGGGATAGGGTTAGGTGAAGGGCTAGTGGTTGGCAGAGGCCTAAGGCAGTGTTAGTGTTAGGGCTCATGTTAGGCCTAGAATTAGTTGTAGTGGTGGGGTTGGCCGAGGGCTAGGGGCAGGTGTCACGGGAGGGCTCCGGTTAGTCCTAGGACTTGAAACAGGTGTAGGGCTGGATTCGGGTGTGGCTAAGTGTGGGTCCAGGGTAATTCCGTAGGACACGGGTTAGTCCTCTGGCTAACGGTAGGGCAAGGTGTACTGGTCAGCGACGGGCAAGTGCTAGGCCTCGAACTAGAATGAGCACTGGGCGTTGGTCTAAGACCCGAGCTAGGGCTAGTGGGAGCGGTAGGCGTAGCGCTGGGGTAGGCATAGGGCAAGAGGTGGTTGTCGGGGTAAACCTAGGAGTAGGCCTAGGGCCAGGAGTTGGAGCTGTGGCTAGGGGTAGTGATGGGGTTGGGCCTATGGGTAGGGGTAGCTGTACGGCCAGGTGTATGGGTAGGACTAGAGGTAGTGCTAGGCGTAGGCCTAGGGCGATGTGTAGTGCTCGGGGTAGGATTAGGTGAAGGGCTAGTGGTTGGCAGAGGTCACGGGCACTGTTATTGTTAGGGCTCAAGTTAGGCCTAGGATTAGTAATAATGGTAGGGGTTGGCCGAGGGTTAGGTGTAGGTGTCACGGGAGGGCTCCGTTTAGTCCTAGGATCAAAACAGGTGTACGGCTGGATTCGGGTGTGGCTAAGGGTGGGTCCAGGGTGATTCCGTAGGACACGGGTTAATGCTCTGGCTAACGGTATGGCAAGGTGTACTGGTCGGGGACGGGCAAATGCTAGGCCTCGGACTAGAGTGAGCACTGGGCGTTGGTCTAGGGCCGAGGTAGGGCTAGTCGGAGCGGTAGGCGAAGCGATGGTGTAGGCATAGGGCAAGAGATGGGTGTCGGTGTAAACCTAGAAGTAGGCCTAGGGCCAGTAGTTGGAGCTGTGGCTAGGGGTAGGGATGGGGGTGGGCTTATGAGTAGGGGTAGCTGTAGGGCCAGGGGTAGGGGTAGGACTAGAGGTAGTGCTAGGCGTAGGCCTAGGGCGAGGGGTAGTGCTCGGGGTAGGATTAGGGGAAGGGCTAGTGGGTGGCAGAAACTCACAGGCAGTGTTAGTGTTAGGGCTCATGTTAGGCCTAGGATTAGTGGTAGTGGTAGGGGTTGGCCGAGGGCTAGGTGTAGGTGTCACGGGAGGGCTCCGTTTAGTTCTAGGACTCAGAACAGGTGTAGGGCGTTATTCGGGTGTGACTAAGGGTGGGTCCAGGGTGATTCCGTAGGACACGGGTTAGTGCTCTGGCTAACGGTAGGGCAAGGTGTACTGGTCGGAGATGGGCAAATGCTAGGCTTCGGACTAGAGTGAGCACTGGGAGTTGGTCTATGGCCCGAGCTAGGGCTAGTGGGAGCGGTAGGCGTAGCGCTGGGGTAGGCATAGGGCAAGAGGTGGGTGTCGGGGTAAACTTAGGAGTAGGCCTATGGCCAGGAGTTGGAGCTGTGGCTAGGGGTAGGGATGGGGTTGGGCCTATGGGTAGGGGTAGCAGTAGGGCCAGGGGTATGTGTAGGACTAGAGATAGTGCTAGGCGTAGGCCTAGGGTGATGGGTAGTGATCGGGGGAGGATTAGGTGAATGGCTAGTGGTTGGCAGAGGCCCACGGGCAGTGTTAGTGTTAGGGCTCATGTTAGGCCTAGAATTAGTTGTAGTGGTAGGGGTTGGCCGAGGGCTAGGTGCAGGTGTCACGGGAGGGCTCCGGTTAGTCCTAGGACTTGAAACAGGTGTAGGGCTGGATTCGGGTGTGGCTAAGTGTGGGTCCAGGGTAATTCCGTAGGACACGGGTTAGTCCTCTGGCTAACGGTAGGGCAAGGTGTACTGGTCAGCGACGGGCAAGTGCTAGGCCTCGAACTAGAATGAGCACTGGGCGTTGGTCTAAGACCCGAGCTAGGGCTAGTGGGAGCGGTAGGCGTAGCTCTGGGGTAGGCATAGGGCAAGAGGTGGGTGTCGGGGTAAACTTAGGAGTAGGCCTATGGCCAGGAGTTGGAGCTGTGGCTAGGGGTAGGGATGGGGTTGGGCCTATGGGTAGGGGTAGCAGTAGGGCCAGGGGTATGGGTAGGACTAGAGATAGTGCTAGGCGTAGGCCTAGGGTGATGGGTAGTGATCGGGGGAGGATTAGGTGAATGGCTAGTGGTTGGCAGAGGCCCACGGGCAGTGTTAGTGTTAGGGCTCATGTTAGGCCTAGAATTAGTTGTAGTGGTAGGGGTTGGCCGAGGGCTAGGTGCAGGTGTCACGGGAGGGCTCCGGTTAGTCCTAGGACTTGAAACAGGTGTAGGGCTGGATTCGGGTGTGGCTAAGGGTGGGTCCAGGGTGATTCCGTAGGATATGGGTTAGTGCTATGGCTAACGGTAGGGCAAAGTGTACTGGTCGGCGACGGTCAAGTGCTAGGCCTCGGACTAGAGTGAGCACTGGGCGTTGATCTAGGGCCCGAGCTAGGGCTAGTGGGAGCGGTAGGTGTAGCGCTGTGGTAGGCATAGGGCAAGAGGTGGGTTTCGGGGTAAACCTAGGAGTAGGCCTAGGGCCAGGAGTTGGAGCTGTGGCTAGGGGTAGGGATGGGGGTGTGCCTATGGGTAGGGGTAGCTGTAGGGCCAGGGGTAGGGGTAGGACTAGAGGTAGTGCTAGGCGTAGGCCTAGGGCGAGGGGCAGTGCTCGGGGTAGGTTTAGGTGAAGGGCTAGTGGTTGGCAGAGGCCTACGGGCAGTGTTAGTGTTAGGGCTCATGTTAGGCCTAGAATTAGTTATAGTGGTAGGGGTTGGCCGAGGGCTAAAGGCAGGTGTCACGGGAGGGCTCCGGTTAGTCCTAGGACTTGAAACAGGTGTAGGGCTGGATTCGTGTGTGGCTAAGTGTGCGTCCAGGGTGATTCCGTAGGACACGGGTTAGTCGTCTGGCTAACGGTAGGGCAAGGTGTACTGTTCGGTGACGGGCAAGTGCTAGGCCTCGGACTGGAGTGAGCACCTGGCGTTGGTCTAGGGCCCGAGCTAGGGCTAGTGGGAGCGGTAGGCGTAGCGCTGGGGTAGGCATAGGGCAAGAGTTGGGTGTCGGGGTAAACCTAGGAGTAGTCCTAGGGCCAGGAGTTGGAGCTGTGGCTAGGGGTATGGATGGGGGTGGGCCTGTGGGTAGGTTAGCTGTAGGGCCAGGTGTAGGGGTACGACTAGAGGTAGTGCTAGGCGTAGGCCTAGGGCGAGGGGGAGTGCTCGGGGTAGGGTTAGGTGAAGGGCTAGTGGTTGGCAGAGGCCTACGGGCAGTGTTAGTGTTAGGGCTCATGTTAGGCCTAAAATTAGTGGTAGTGGTAGGGATTGGCCAAGGGTTAGGGGTAGGTGTCAATGTAGGGCTCCGTTTAGTCCTAGAACTCGGAACAGATGTAGGGCTGGATTCGGGTGTGGCTAAGGGTGGGTCCAGGGTGATTCCGTAGGACACGGGTTAGTTCTCTGGCTAACGGTAGGGCAATATGTACTGGTCGGCAACGGGCAAGTGCTAGGCCTCGGAATAGAGTGAGCACTGGGCGTTGGTCTAGGGCCCGAGCTAGTGCTACTGGGATCAGTAGGCGTAGCGCTTGGGTAGGCATAGGGCAAGAGGTGGGTGTCGAGGTAAACCTAGGAGTAGGCCTAGGGCCAGGAGTTGGAGCTGTGGCTAGGGGTAGGGATGGGGGTGTGCATATGGGTATGGGTAGCTGTAGGGCCAGGGGTAGGGGTAGGACTAGAGGTAGTGCTAGGCGTAGGCCTAGGGCGAGGGAAAGTGCTCGGGATAGGGTTAGGTGAAGGGCTAGTGGTTGGCAGAGGCCTAAGGCAGTGTTAGTGTTAGGGCTCATGTTAGGCCTAGAATTAGTTGTAGTGGTGGGGTTGGCCGAGGGCTAGGGGCAGGTGTCACGGGAGGGCTCCGGTTAGTCCTAGGACTTGAAACAGGTGTAGGGCTGGATTCGGGTGTGGCTAAGTGTGGGTCCAGGGTAATTCCGTAGGACACGGGTTAGTCCTCTGGCTAACGGTAGGGCAAGGTGTACTGGTCAGCGACGGGCAAGTGCTAGGCCTCGAACTAGAATGAGCACTGGGCGTTGGTCTAAGACCCGAGCTAGGGCTAGTGGGAGCGGTAGGCGTAGCGCTGGGGTAGGCATAGGGCAAGAGGTGGGTGTCGGGGTAAACCTAGGAGTAGGCCTAGGGCCAGGAGTTGGAGCTGTGGCTAGGGGTAGTGATGGGGTTGGGCCTATGGGTAGGGGTAGCTGTACGGCCAGGTGTATGGGTAGGACTAGAGGTAGTGCTAGGCGTAGGCCTAGGGCGATGGGTAGTGCTCGGGGTAGGATTAGGTGAAGGGCTAGTGGTTGGCAGAGGTCACGGGCACTGTTATTGTTAGGGCTCAAGTTAGGCCTAGGATTAGTAATAATGGTAGGAGTTGGCCGAGGGCTAGGTGTAGGTGTCACGGGAGGGCTCCGTTTAGTCCTAGGATCAAAACAGGTGTACGGCTGGATTCGGGTGTGGCTAAGGGTGGGTCCAGGGTGATTCCGTAGGACACGGGTTAATGCTCTGGCTAACGGTATGGCAAGGTGTACTGGTCGGGGACGGGCAAATGCTAGGCCTCGGACTAGAGTGAGCACTGGGCGTTGGTCTAGGGCCGAGCTAGGGCTAGTCGGAGCGGTAGGCGAAGCGATGGGGTAGGCATAGGGCAAGAGATGGGTGTCGGTGTAAACCTAGAAGTAGGCCTAGGGCCAGTAGTTGGAGCTGTGGCTAGGGGTAGGGATGGGGGTGGGCTTATGAGTAGGGGTAGCTGTAGGGCCAGGGGTAGGGGTAGGACTAGAGGTAGTGCTAGGCGTAGGCCTAGGGCGAGGGGTAGTGCTCGGGGTAGGATTAGGGGAAGGGCTAGTGGGTGGCAGAAACTCACAGGCAGTGTTAGTGTTAGGGCTCATGTTAGGCCTAGGATTAGTGGTAGTGGTAGGGGTTGGCCGAGGGCTAGGTGTAGGTGTCACGGGAGGGCTCCGTTTAGTTCTAGGACTCAGAACAGGTGTAGGGCGTTATTCGGGTGTGACTAAGGGTGGGTCCAGGGTGATTCCGTAGGACACGGGTTAGTGCTCTGGCTAACGGTAGGGCAAGGTGTACTGGTCGGAGATGGGCAAATGCTAGGCTTCGGACTAGAGTGAGCACTGGGAGTTGGTCTATGGCCCGAGCTAGGGCTAGTGGGAGCGGTAGGCGTAGCGCTGGGGTAGGCATAGGGCAAGACGTGGGTGTCGGGGTAAACTTAGGAGTAGGCCTATGGCCAGGAGTTGGAGCTGTGGCTAGGGGTAGGGATGGGGTTGGGCCTATGGGTAGGGGTAGCAGTAGGGCCAGGGGTATGTGTAGGACTAGAGATAGTGCTAGGCGTAGGCCTAGGGTGATGGGTAGTGATCGGGGGAGGATTAGGTGAATGGCTAGTGGTTGGCAGAGGCCCACGGGCAGTGTTAGTGTTAGGGCTCATGTTAGGCCTAGAATTAGTTGTAGTGGTAGGGGTTGGCCGAGGGCTAGGTGCAGGTGTCACGGGAGGGCTCCGGTTAGTCCTAGGACTTGAAACAGGTGTAGGGCTGGATTCGGGTGTGGCTAAGGGTGGGTCCAGGGTGATTCCGTAGGATATGGGTTAGTGCTATGGCTAACGGTAGGGCAAAGTGTACTGGTCGGCGACGGTCAAGTGCTAGGCCTCGGACTAGAGTGAGCACTGGGCGTTGATCTAGGGCCCGAGCTAGGGCTAGTGGGAGCGGTAGGTGTAGCGCTGTGGTAGGCATAGGGCAAGAGGTGGGTTTCGGGGTAAACCTAGGAGTAGGCCTAGGGCCAGGAGTTGGAGCTGTGGCTAGGGGTAGGGATGGGGGTGTGCCTATGGGTAGGGGTAGCTGTAGGGCCAGGGGTAGGGGTAGGACTAGAGGTAGTGCTAGGCGTAGGCCTAGGGCGAGGGGCAGTGCTCGGGGTAGGTTTAGGTGAAGGGCTAGTGGTTGGCAGAGGCCTACGGGCAGTGTTAGTGTTAGGGCTCATGTTAGGCCTAGAATTAGTTATAGTGGTAGGGGTTGGCCGAGGGCTAAAGGCAGGTGTCACGGGAGGGCTCCGGTTAGTCCTAGGACTTGAAACAGGTGTAGGGCTGGATTCGTGTGTGGCTAAGTGTGCGTCCAGGGTGATTCCGTAGGACACGGGTTAGTCCTCTGGCTAACGGTAGGGCAAGGTGTACTGTTCGGTGACGGGCAAGTGCTAGGCCTCGGACTGGAGTGAGCACCTGGCGTTGGTCTAGGGCCCGAGCTAGGGCTAGTGGGAGCGGTAGGCGTAGCGCTGGTGTAGGCATAGGGCAAGAGTTGGGTGTCGGGGTAAACCTAGGAGTAGTCCTAGGGCCAGGAGTTGGAGCTGTGGCTAGGGGTAAAGATTGGGGTGGGCCTGTGGGAAGGTTAGCTGTAGGGCCAGGTGTAGGGGTAGGACTAGAGGTAGTGCTAGGCGTAGGCCTAGGGCGAGGGGGAGTGCTCGGGGTAGGGTTAGGTGAAGGGCTAGTGGTTGGCAGAGGCCTACGGGCAGTGTTAGTGTTAGGGCTCATGTTAGGCCTAAAATTAGTGGTAGTGGTAGGGATTGGCCAAGGGTTAGGGGTAGGTGTCAATGTAGGGCTCCGTTTAGTCCTAGAACTCGGAACAGATGTAGGGCTGGATTCGGGTGTGGCTAAGGGTGGGTCCAGGGTGATTCCGTAGGACACGGGTTAGTTCTCTGGCTAACGGTAGGGCAATATGTACTGGTCGGCAACGGGCAAGTGCTAGGCCTCGGAATAGAGTGAGCACTGGGCGTTGGTCTAGGGCCCGAGCTAGTGCTACTGGGATCAGTAGGCGTAGCGCTTGGGTAGGCATAGGGCAAGAGGTGGGTGTCGAGGTAAACCTAGGAGTAGGCCTAGGGCCAGGAGTTGGAGCTGTGGCTAGGGGTAGGGATGGGGGTGTGCATATGGGTATGGGTAGCTGTAGGGCCAGGGGTAGGGGTAGGACTAGAGGTAGTGCTAGGCGTAGGCCTAGGGCGAGGGAAAGTGCTCGGGATAGGGTTAGGTGAAGGGCTAGTGGTTGGCAGAGGCCTAAGGCAGTGTTAGTGTTAGGGCTCATGTTAGGCCTAGAATTAGTTGTAGTGGTGGGGTTGGCCGAGGGCTAGGGGCAGGTGTCACGGGAGGGCTCCGGTTAGTCCTAGGACTTGAAACAGGTGTAGGGCTGGATTCGGGTGTGGCTAAGTGTGGGTCCAGGGTAATTCCGTAGGACACGGGTTAGTCCTCTGGCTAACGGTAGGGCAAGGTGTACTGGTCAGCGACGGGCAAGTGCTAGGCCTCGAACTAGAATGAGCACTGGGCGTTGGTCTAAGACCCGAGCTAGGGCTAGTGGGAGCGGTAGGCGTAGCGCTGGGGTAGGCATAGGGCAAGAGGTGGGTGTCGGGGTAAACCTAGGAGTAGGCCTAGGGCCAGGAGTTGGAGCTGTGGCTAGGGGTAGTGATGGGGTTGGGCCTATGGGTAGGGGTAGCTGTACGGCCAGGTGTATGGGTAGGACTAGAGGTAGTGCTAGGCGTAGGCCTAGGGCGATGGGTAGTGCTCGGGGTAGGATTAGGTGAAGGGCTAGTGGTTGGCAGAGGTCACGGGCACTGTTATTGTTAGGGCTCAAGTTAGGCCTAGGATTAGTAATAATGGTAGGAGTTGGCCGAGGGCTAGGTGTAGGTGTCACGGGAGGGCTCCGTTTAGTCCTAGGATCAAAACAGGTGTACGGCTGGATTCGGGTGTGGCTAAGGGTGGGTCCAGGGTGATTCCGTAGGACACGGGTTAATGCTCTGGCTAACGGTATGGCAAGGTGTACTGGTCGGGGACGGGCAAATGCTAGGCCTCGGACTAGAGTGAGCACTGGGCGTTGGTCTAGGGCCGAGCTAGGGCTAGTCGGAGCGGTAGGCGAAGCGATGGGGTAGGCATAGGGCAAGAGATGGGTGTCGGTGTAAACCTAGAAGTAGGCCTAGGGCCAGTAGTTGGAGCTGTGGCTAGGGGTAGGGATGGGGGTGGGCTTATGAGTAGGGGTAGCTGTAGGGCCAGGGGTAGGGGTAGGACTAGAGGTAGTGCTAGGCGTAGGCCTAGGGCGAGGGGTAGTGCTCGGGGTAGGATTAGGGGAAGGGCTAGTGGGTGGCAGAAACTCACAGGCAGTGTTAGTGTTAGGGCTCATGTTAGGCCTAGGATTAGTGGTAGTGGTAGGGGTTGGCCGAGGGCTAGGTGTAGGTGTCACGGGAGGGCTCCGTTTAGTTCTAGGACTCAGAACAGGTGTAGGGCGTTATTCGGGTGTGACTAAGGGTGGGTCCAGGGTGATTCCGTAGGACACGGGTTAGTGCTCTGGCTAACGGTAGGGCAAGGTGTACTGGTCGGAGATGGGCAAATGCTAGGCTTCGGACTAGAGTGAGCACTGGGAGTTGGTCTATGGCCCGAGCTAGGGCTAGTGGGAGCGGTAGGCGTAGCGCTGGGGTAGGCATAGGGCAAGACGTGGGTGTCGGGGTAAACTTAGGAGTAGGCCTATGGCCAGGAGTTGGAGCTGTGGCTAGGGGTAGGGATGGGGTTGGGCCTATGGGTAGGGGTAGCAGTAGGGCCAGGGGTATGTGTAGGACTAGAGATAGTGCTAGGCGTAGGCCTAGGGTGATGGGTAGTGATCGGGGGAGGATTAGGTGAATGGCTAGTGGTTGGCAGACGCCCACGGGCAGTGTTAGTGTTAGGGCTCATGTTAGGCCTAGAATTAGTTGTAGTGGTAGGGGTTGGCCGAGGGCTAGGTGCAGGTGTCACGGGAGGGCTCCGGTTAGTCCTAGGACTTGAAACAGGTGTAGGGCTGGATTCGGGTGTGGCTAAGTGTGGGTCCAGGGTAATTCCGTAGGACACGGGTTAGTCCTCTGGCTAACGGTAGGGCAAGGTGTACTGGTCAGCGACGGGCAAGTGCTAGGCCTCGAACTAGAATGAGCACTGGGCGTTGGTCTAAGACCCGAGCTAGGGCTAGTGGGAGCGGTAGGCGTAGCTCTGGGGTAGGCATAGGGCAAGAGGTGGGTGTCGGGGTAAACTTAGGAGTAGGCCTATGGCCAGGAGTTGGAGCTGTGGCTAGGGGTAGGGATGGGGTTGGGCCTATGGGTAGGGGTAGCAGTAGGGCCAGGGGTATGGGTAGGACTAGAGATAGTGCTAGGCGTAGGCCTAGGGTGATGGGTAGTGATCGGGGGAGGATTAGGTGAATGGCTAGTGGTTGGCAGATGCCCACGGGCAGTGTTAGTGTTAGGGCTCATGTTAGGCCTAGAATTAGTTGTAGTGGTAGGGGTTGGCCGAGGGCTAGGTGCAGGTGTCACGGGAGGGCTCCGGTTAGTCCTAGGACTTGAAACAGGTGTAGGGCTGGATTCGGGTGTGGCTAAGGGTGGGTCCAGGGTGATTCCGTAGGATATGGGTTAGTGCTATGGCTAACGGTAGGGCAAAGTGTACTGGTCGGCGACGGTCAAGTGCTAGGCCTCGGACTAGAGTGAGCACTGGGCGTTGATCTAGGGCCCGAGCTAGGGCTAGTGGGAGCGGTAGGTGTAGCGCTGTGGTAGGCATAGGGCAAGAGGTGGGTTTCGGGGTAAACCTAGGAGTAGGCCTAGGGCCAGGAGTTGGAGCTGTGGCTAGGGGTAGGGATGGGGGTGTGCCTATGGGTAGGGGTAGCTGTAGGGCCAGGGGTAGGGGTAGGACTAGAGGTAGTGCTAGGCGTAGGCCTAGGGCGAGGGGCAGTGCTCGGGGTAGGTTTAGGTGAAGGGCTAGTGGTTGGCAGAGGCCTACGGGCAGTGTTAGTGTTAGGGCTCATGTTAGGCCTAGAATTAGTTATAGTGGTAGGGGTTGGCCGAGGGCTAAAGGCAGGTGTCACGGGAGGGCTCCGGTTAGTCCTAGGACTTGAAACAGGTGTAGGGCTGGATTCGTGTGTGGCTAAGTGTGCGTCCAGGGTGATTCCGTAGGACACGGGTTAGTCCTCTGGCTAACGGTAGGGCAAG
This sequence comes from Rhinolophus hipposideros, assembly GCF_964194185.1. Classification (NCBI taxonomy): domain Eukaryota; kingdom Metazoa; phylum Chordata; class Mammalia; order Chiroptera; family Rhinolophidae; genus Rhinolophus; species Rhinolophus hipposideros. The sequence goes on along the minus strand of NW_027669083.1, from coordinate 13,055 downwards.
GTGTACTGTTCGGTGACGGGCAAGTGCTAGGCCTCGGACTGGAGTGAGCACCTGGCGTTGGTCTAGGGCCCGAGCTAGGGCTAGTGGGAGCGGTAGGCGTAGCGCTGGGGTAGGCATAGGGCAAGAGTTGGGTGTCGGGGTAAACCTAGGAGTAGTCCTAGGGCCAGGAGTTGGAGCTGTGGCTAGGGGTATGGATGGGGGTGGGCCTGTGGGTAGGTTAGCTGTAGGGCCAGGTGTAGGGGTAGGACTAGAGGTAGTGCTAGGCGTAGGCCTAGGGCGAGGGGGAGTGCTCGGGGTAGGGTTAGGTGAAGGGCTAGTGGTTGGCAGAGGCCTACGGGCAGTGTTAGTGTTAGGGCTCATGTTAGGCCTAAAATTAGTGGTAGTGGTAGGGATTGGCCAAGGGTTAGGGGTAGGTGTCAATGTAGGGCTCCGATTAGTCCTAGAACTCGGAACAGATGTAGGGCTGGATTCGGGTGTGGCTAAGGGTGGGTCCAGGGTGATTCCGTAGGACACGGGTTAGTTCTCTGGCTAACGGTAGGGCAATATGTACTGGTCGGCAACGGGCAAGTGCTAGGCCTCGGACTAGAGTGAGCACTGGGCGTTGGTCTAGGGCCCGAGCTAGTGCTACTGGGATCAGTAGGCGTAGCGCTTGGGTAGGCATAGGGCAAGAGGTGGGTGTCGAGGTAAACCTAGGAGTAGGCCTAGGGCCAGGAGTTGGAGCTGTGGCTAGGGGTAGGGATGGGGGTGTGCATATGGGTATGGGTAGCTGTAGGGCCAGGGGTAGGGGTAGGACTAGAGGTAGTGCTAGGCGTAGGCCTAGGGCGAGGGAAAGTGCTCGGGATAGGGTTAGGTGAAGGGCTAGTGGTTGGCAGAGGCCTAAGGCAGTGTTAGTGTTAGGGCTCATGTTAGGCCTAGAATTAGTTGTAGTGGTGGGGTTGGCCGAGGGCTAGGGGCAGGTGTCACGGGAGGGCTCCGGTTAGTCCTAGGACTTGAAACAGGTGTAGGGCTGGATTCGGGTGTGGCTAAGTGTGGGTCCAGGGTAATTCCGTAGGACACGGGTTAGTCCTCTGGCTAACGGTAGGGCAAGGTGTACTGGTCAGCGACGGGCAAGTGCTAGGCCTCGAACTAGAATGAGCACTGGGCGTTGGTCTAAGACCCGAGCTAGGGCTAGTGGGAGCGGTAGGCGTAGCGCTGGGGTAGGCATAGGGCAAGAGGTGGGTGTCGGGGTAAACCTAGGAGTAGGCCTAGGGCCAGGAGTTGGAGCTGTGGCTAGGGGTAGTGATGGGGTTGGGCCTATGGGTAGGGGTAGCTGTACGGCCAGGTGTATGGGTAGGACTAGAGGTAGTGCTAGGCGTAGGCCTAGGGCGATGGGTAGTGCTCGGGGTAGGATTAGGTGAAGGGCTAGTGGTTGGCAGAGGTCACGGGCACTGTTATTGTTAGGGCTCAAGTTAGGCCTAGGATTAGTAATAATGGTAGGGGTTGGCCGAGGGCTAGGTGTAGGTGTCACGGGAGGGCTCCGTTTAGTCCTAGGATCAAAACAGGTGTACGGCTGGATTCGGGTGTGGCTAAGGGTGGGTCCAGGGTGATTCCGTAGGACACGGGTTAATGCTCTGGCTAACGGTATGGCAAGGTGTACTGGTCGGGGACGGGCAAATGCTAGGCCTCGGACTAGAGTGAGCACTGGGCGTTGGTCTAGGGCCGAGCTAGGGCTAGTCGGAGCGGTAGGCGAAGCGATGGGGTAGGCATAGGGCAAGAGATGGGTGTCGGTGTAAACCTAGAAGTAGGCCTAGGGCCAGTAGTTGGAGCTGTGGCTAGGGGTAGGGATGGGGGTGGGCTTATGAGTAGGGGTAGCTGTAGGGCCAGGGGTAGGGGTAGGACTAGAGGTAGTGCTAGGCGTAGGCCTAGGGCGAGGGGTAGTGCTCGGGGTAGGATTAGGGGAAGGGCTAGTGGGTGGCAGAAACTCACAGGCAGTGTTAGTGTTAGGGCTCATGTTAGGCCTAGGATTAGTGGTAGTGGTAGGGGTTGGCCGAGGGCTAGGTGTAGGTGTCACGGGAGGGCTCCGTTTAGTTCTAGGACTCAGAACAGGTGTAGGGCGTTATTCGGGTGTGACTAAGGGTGGGTCCAGGGTGATTCCGTAGGACACGGGTTAGTGCTCTGGCTAACGGTAGGGCAAGGTGTACTGGTCGGAGATGGGCAAATGCTAGGCTTCGGACTAGAGTGAGCACTGGGAGTTGGTCTATGGCCCGAGCTAGGGCTAGTGGGAGCGGTAGGCGTAGCGCTGGGGTAGGCATAGGGCAAGAGGTGGGTGTCGGGGTAAACCTAGGAGTAGGCCTAGGGCCAGGAGTTGGAGCTGTGGCTAGGGGTAGGGATGGGGGTGTGCCTATGGGTAGGGGTAGCTGTAGGGCCAGGGGTAGGGGTAGGACTAGAGGTAGTGCTAGGCGTAGGCCTAGGGCGAGGGGCAGTGCTCGGGGTAGGTTTAGGTGAAGGGCTAGTGGTTGGCAGAGGCCTACGGGCAGTGTTAGTGTTAGGGCTCATGTTAGGCCTAGAATTAGTTATAGTGGTAGGGGTTGGCCGAGGGCTAAAGGCAGGTGTCACGGGAGGGCTCCGGTTAGTCCTAGGACTTGAAACAGGTGTAGGGCTGGATTCGTGTGTGGCTAAGTGTGCGTCCAGGGTGATTCCGTAGGACACGGGTTAGTCCTCTGGCTAACGGTAGGGCAAGGTGTACTGTTCGGTGACGGGCAAGTGCTAGGCCTCGGACTGGAGTGAGCACCTGGCGTTGGTCTAGGGCCCGAGCTAGGGCTAGTGGGAGCGGTAGGCGTAGCGCTGGGGTAGGCATAGGGCAAGAGTTGGGTGTCGGGGTAAACCTAGGAGTAGTCCTAGGGCCAGGAGTTGGAGCTGTGGCTAGGGGTATGGATGGGGGTGGGCCTGTGGGTAGGTTAGCTGTAGGGCCAGGTGTAGGGGTAGGACTAGAGGTAGTGCTAGGAGTAGGCCTAGGGCGAGGGGGAGTGCTCGGGGTAGGGTTAGGTGAAGGGCTAGTGGTTGGCAGAGGCCTACGGGCAGTGTTAGTGTTAGGGCTCATGTTAGGCCTAAAATTAGTGGTAGTGGTAGGGATTGGCCAAGGGTTAGGGGTAGGTGTCAATGTAGGGCTCCGTTTAGTCCTAGAACTCGGAACAGATGTAGGGCTGGATTCGGGTGTGGCTAAGGGTGGGTCCAGGGTGATTCCGTAGGACACGGGTTAGTTCTCTGGCTAACGGTAGGGCAATATGTACTGGTCGGCAACGGGCAAGTGCTAGGCCTCGGAATAGAGTGAGCACTGGGCGTTGGTCTAGGGCCCGAGCTAGTGCTACTGGGATCAGTAGGCGTAGCGCTTGGGTAGGCATAGGGCAAGAGGTGGGTGTCGAGGTAAACCTAGGAGTAGGCCTAGGGCCAGGAGTTGGAGCTGTGGCTAGGGGTAGGGATGGGGGTGTGCATATGGGTATGGGTAGCTGTAGGGCCAGGGGTAGGGGTAGGACTAGAGGTAGTGCTAGGCGTAGGCCTAGGGCGAGGGAAAGTGCTCGGGATAGGGTTAGGTGAAGGGCTAGTGGTTGGCAGAGGCCTAAGGCAGTGTTAGTGTTAGGGCTCATGTTAGGCCTAGAATTAGTTGTAGTGGTGGGGTTGGCCGAGGGCTAGGGGCAGGTGTCACGGGAGGGCTCCGGTTAGTCCTAGGACTTGAAACAGGTGTAGGGCTGGATTCGGGTGTGGCTAAGTGTGGGTCCAGGGTAATTCCGTAGGACACGGGTTAGTCCTCTGGCTAACGGTAGGGCAAGGTGTACTGGTCAGCGACGGGCAAGTGCTAGGCCTCGAACTAGAATGAGCACTGGGCGTTGGTCTAAGACCCGAGCTAGGGCTAGTGGGAGCGGTAGGCGTAGCGCTGGGGTAGGCATAGGGCAAGAGGTGGGTGTCGGGGTAAACCTAGGAGTAGGCCTAGGGCCAGGAGTTGGAGCTGTGGCTAGGGGTAGTGATGGGGTTGGGCCTATGGGTAGGGGTAGCTGTACGGCCAGGTGTATGGGTAGGACTAGAGGTAGTGCTAGGCGTAGGCCTAGGGCGATGGGTAGTGCTCGGGGTAGGATTAGGTGAAGGGCTAGTGGTTGGCAGAGGTCACGGGCACTGTTATTGTTAGGGCTCAAGTTAGGCCTAGGATTAGTAATAATGGTAGGAGTTGGCCGAGGGCTAGGTGTAGGTGTCACGGGAGGGCTCCGTTTAGTCCTAGGATCAAAACAGGTGTACGGCTGGATTCGGGTGTGGCTAAGGGTGGGTCCAGGGTGATTCCGTAGGACACGGGTTAATGCTCTGGCTAACGGTATGGCAAGGTGTACTGGTCGGGGACGGGCAAATGCTAGGCCTCGGACTAGAGTGAGCACTGGGCGTTGGTCTAGGGCCGAGCTAGGGCTAGTCGGAGCGGTAGGCGAAGCGATGGGGTAGGCATAGGGCAAGAGATGGGTGTCGGTGTAAACCTAGAAGTAGGCCTAGGGCCAGTAGTTGGAGCTGTGGCTAGGGGTAGGGATGGGGGTGGGCTTATGAGTAGGGGTAGCTGTAGGGCCAGGGGTAGGGGTAGGACTAGAGGTAGTGCTAGGCGTAGGCCTAGGGCGAGGGGTAGTGCTCGGGGTAGGATTAGGGGAAGGGCTAGTGGGTGGCAGAAACTCACAGGCAGTGTTAGTGTTAGGGCTCATGTTAGGCCTAGGATTAGTGGTAGTGGTAGGGGTTGGCCGAGGGCTAGGTGTAGGTGTCACGGGAGGGCTCCGTTTAGTTCTAGGACTCAGAACAGGTGTAGGGCGTTATTCGGGTGTGACTAAGGGTGGGTCCAGGGTGATTCCGTAGGACACGGGTTAGTGCTCTGGCTAACGGTAGGGCAAGGTGTACTGGTCGGAGATGGGCAAATGCTAGGCTTCGGACTAGAGTGAGCACTGGGAGTTGGTCTATGGCCCGAGCTAGGGCTAGTGGGAGCGGTAGGCGTAGCGCTGGGGTAGGCATAGGGCAAGACGTGGGTGTCGGGGTAAACTTAGGAGTAGGCCTATGGCCAGGAGTTGGAGCTGTGGCTAGGGGTAGGGATGGGGTTGGGCCTATGGGTAGGGGTAGCAGTAGGGCCAGGGGTATGTGTAGGACTAGAGATAGTGCTAGGCGTAGGCCTAGGGTGATGGGTAGTGATCGGGGGAGGATTAGGTGAATGGCTAGTGGTTGGCAGAGGCCCACGGGCAGTGTTAGTGTTAGGGCTCATGTTAGGCCTAGAATTAGTTGTAGTGGTAGGGGTTGGCCGAGGGCTAGGTGCAGGTGTCACGGGAGGGCTCCGGTTAGTCCTAGGACTTGAAACAGGTGTAGGGCTGGATTCGGGTGTGGCTAAGTGTGGGTCCAGGGTAATTCCGTAGGACACGGGTTAGTCCTCTGGCTAACGGTAGGGCAAGGTGTACTGGTCAGCGACGGGCAAGTGCTAGGCCTCGAACTAGAATGAGCACTGGGCGTTGGTCTAAGACCCGAGCTAGGGCTAGTGGGAGCGGTAGGCGTAGCTCTGGGGTAGGCATAGGGCAAGAGGTGGGTGTCGGGGTAAACTTAGGAGTAGGCCTATGGCCAGGAGTTGGAGCTGTGGCTAGGGGTAGGGATGGGGTTGGGCCTATGGGTAGGGGTAGCAGTAGGGCCAGGGGTATGGGTAGGACTAGAGATAGTGCTAGGCGTAGGCCTAGGGCGAGGGGCAGTGCTCGGGGTAGGTTTAGGTGAAGGGCTAGTGGTTGGCAGAGGCCTACGGGCAGTGTTAGTGTTAGGGCTCATGTTAGGCCTAGAATTAGTTATAGTGGTAGGGGTTGGCCGAGGGCTAAAGGCAGGTGTCACGGGAGGGCTCCGGTTAGTCCTAGGACTTGAAACAGGTGTAGGGCTGGATTCGTGTGTGGCTAAGTGTGCGTCCAGGGTGATTCCGTAGGACACGGGTTAGTCCTCTGGCTAACGGTAGGGCAAGGTGTACTGTTCGGTGACGGGCAAGTGCTAGGCCTCGGACTGGAGTGAGCACCTGGCGTTGGTCTAGGGCCCGAGCTAGGGCTAGTGGGAGCGGTAGGCGTAGCGCTGGGGTAGGCATAGGGCAAGAGTTGGGTGTCGGGGTAAACCTAGGAGTAGTCCTAGGGCCAGGAGTTGGAGCTGTGGCTAGGGGTATGGATGGGGGTGGGCCTGTGGGTAGGTTAGCTGTAGGGCCAGGTGTAGGGGTAGGACTAGAGGTAGTGCTAGGAGTAGGCCTAGGGCGAGGGGGAGTGCTCGGGGTAGGGTTAGGTGAAGGGCTAGTGGTTGGCAGAGGCCTACGGGCAGTGTTAGTGTTAGGGCTCATGTTAGGCCTAAAATTAGTGGTAGTGGTAGGGATTGGCCAAGGGTTAGGGGTAGGTGTCAATGTAGGGCTCCGTTTAGTCCTAGAACTCGGAACAGATGTAGGGCTGGATTCGGGTGTGGCTAAGGGTGGGTCCAGGGTGATTCCGTAGGACACGGGTTAGTTCTCTGGCTAACGGTAGGGCAATATGTACTGGTCGGCAACGGGCAAGTGCTAGGCCTCGGAATAGAGTGAGCACTGGGCGTTGGTCTAGGGCCCGAGCTAGTGCTACTGGGATCAGTAGGCGTAGCGCTTGGGTAGGCATAGGGCAAGAGGTGGGTGTCGAGGTAAACCTAGGAGTAGGCCTAGGGCCAGGAGTTGGAGCTGTGGCTAGGGGTAGGGATGGGGGTGTGCATATGGGTATGGGTAGCTGTAGGGCCAGGGGTAGGGGTAGGACTAGAGGTAGTGCTAGGCGTAGGCCTAGGGCGAGGGAAAGTGCTCGGGATAGGGTTAGGTGAAGGGCTAGTGGTTGGCAGAGGCCTAAGGCAGTGTTAGTGTTAGGGCTCATGTTAGGCCTAGAATTAGTTGTAGTGGTGGGGTTGGCCGAGGGCTAGGGGCAGGTGTCACGGGAGGGCTCCGGTTAGTCCTAGGACTTGAAACAGGTGTAGGGCTGGATTCGGGTGTGGCTAAGTGTGGGTCCAGGGTAATTCCGTAGGACACGGGTTAGTCCTCTGGCTAACGGTAGGGCAAGGTGTACTGGTCAGCGACGGGCAAGTGCTAGGCCTCGAACTAGAATGAGCACTGGGCGTTGGTCTAAGACCCGAGCTAGGGCTAGTGGGAGCGGTAGGCGTAGCGCTGGGGTAGGCATAGGGCAAGAGGTGGGTGTCGGGGTAAACCTAGGAGTAGGCCTAGGGCCAGGAGTTGGAGCTGTGGCTAGGGGTAGTGATGGGGTTGGGCCTATGGGTAGGGGTAGCTGTACGGCCAGGTGTATGGGTAGGACTAGAGGTAGTGCTAGGCGTAGGCCTAGGGCGATGGGTAGTGCTCGGGGTAGGATTAGGTGAAGGGCTAGTGGTTGGCAGAGGTCACGGGCACTGTTATTGTTAGGGCTCAAGTTAGGCCTAGGATTAGTAATAATGGTAGGAGTTGGCCGAGGGCTAGGTGTAGGTGTCACGGGAGGGCTCCGTTTAGTCCTAGGATCAAAACAGGTGTACGGCTGGATTCGGGTGTGGCTAAGGGTGGGTCCAGGGTGATTCCGTAGGACACGGGTTAATGCTCTGGCTAACGGTATGGCAAGGTGTACTGGTCGGGGACGGGCAAATGCTAGGCCTCGGACTAGAGTGAGCACTGGGCGTTGGTCTAGGGCCGAGCTAGGGCTAGTCGGAGCGGTAGGCGAAGCGATGGGGTAGGCATAGGGCAAGAGATGGGTGTCGGTGTAAACCTAGAAGTAGGCCTAGGGCCAGTAGTTGGAGCTGTGGCTAGGGGTAGGGATGGGGGTGGGCTTATGAGTAGGGGTAGCTGTAGGGCCAGGGGTAGGGGTAGGACTAGAGGTAGTGCTAGGCGTAGGCCTAGGGCGAGGGGTAGTGCTCGGGGTAGGATTAGGGGAAGGGCTAGTGGGTGGCAGAAACTCACAGGCAGTGTTAGTGTTAGGGCTCATGTTAGGCCTAGGATTAGTGGTAGTGGTAGGGGTTGGCCGAGGGCTAGGTGTAGGTGTCACGGGAGGGCTCCGTTTAGTTCTAGGACTCAGAACAGGTGTAGGGCGTTATTCGGGTGTGACTAAGGGTGGGTCCAGGGTGATTCCGTAGGACACGGGTTAGTGCTCTGGCTAACGGTAGGGCAAGGTGTACTGGTCGGAGATGGGCAAATGCTAGGCTTCGGACTAGAGTGAGCACTGGGAGTTGGTCTATGGCCCGAGCTAGGGCTAGTGGGAGCGGTAGGCGTAGCGCTGGGGTAGGCATAGGGCAAGACGTGGGTGTCGGGGTAAACTTAGGAGTAGGCCTATGGCCAGGAGTTGGAGCTGTGGCTAGGGGTAGGGATGGGGTTGGGCCTATGGGTAGGGGTAGCAGTAGGGCCAGGGGTATGTGTAGGACTAGAGATAGTGCTAGGCGTAGGCCTAGGGTGATGGGTAGTGATCGGGGGAGGATTAGGTGAATGGCTAGTGGTTGGCAGAGGCCCACGGGCAGTGTTAGTGTTAGGGCTCATGTTAGGCCTAGAATTAGTTGTAGTGGTAGGGGTTGGCCGAGGGCTAGGTGCAGGTGTCACGGGAGGGCTCCGGTTAGTCCTAGGACTTGAAACAGGTGTAGGGCTGGATTCGGGTGTGGCTAAGTGTGGGTCCAGGGTAATTCCGTAGGACACGGGTTAGTCCTCTGGCTAACGGTAGGGCAAGGTGTACTGGTCAGCGACGGGCAAGTGCTAGGCCTCGAACTAGAATGAGCACTGGGCGTTGGTCTAAGACCCGAGCTAGGGCTAGTGGGAGCGGTAGGCGTAGCTCTGGGGTAGGCATAGGGCAAGAGGTGGGTGTCGGGGTAAACTTAGGAGTAGGCCTATGGCCAGGAGTTGGAGCTGTGGCTAGGGGTAGGGATGGGGTTGGGCCTATGGGTAGGGGTAGCAGTAGGGCCAGGGGTATGGGTAGGACTAGAGATAGTGCTAGGCGTAGGCCTAGGGTGATGGGTAGTGATCGGGGGAGGATTAGGTGAATGGCTAGTGGTTGGCAGAGGCCCACGGGCAGTGTTAGTGTTAGGGCTCATGTTAGGCCTAGAATTAGTTGTAGTGGTAGGGGTTGGCCGAGGGCTAGGTGCAGGTGTCACGGGAGGGCTCCGGTTAGTCCTAGGACTTGAAACAGGTGTAGGGCTGGATTCGGGTGTGGCTAAGGGTGGGTCCAGGGTGATTCCGTAGGATATGGGTTAGTGCTATGGCTAACGGTAGGGCAAAGTGTACTGGTCGGCGACGGTCAAGTGCTAGGCCTCGGACTAGAGTGAGCACTGGGCGTTGATCTAGGGCCCGAGCTAGGGCTAGTGGGAGCGGTAGGTGTAGCGCTGTGGTAGGCATAGGGCAAGAGGTGGGTTTCGGGGTAAACCTAGGAGTAGGCCTAGGGCCAGGAGTTGGAGCTGTGGCTAGGGGTAGGGATGGGGGTGTGCCTATGGGTAGGGGTAGCTGTAGGGCCAGGGGTAGGGGTAGGACTAGAGGTAGTGCTAGGCGTAGGCCTAGGGCGAGGGGCAGTGCTCGGGGTAGGTTTAGGTGAAGGGCTAGTGGTTGGCAGAGGCCTACGGGCAGTGTTAGTGTTAGGGCTCATGTTAGGCCTAGAATTAGTTATAGTGGTAGGGGTTGGCCGAGGGCTAAAGGCAGGTGTCACGGGAGGGCTCCGGTTAGTCCTAGGACTTGAAACAGGTGTAGGGCTGGATTCGTGTGTGGCTAAGTGTGCGTCCAGGGTGATTCCGTAGGACACGGGTTAGTCCTCTGGCTAACGGTAGGGCAAGGTGTACTGTTCGGTGACGGGCAAGTGCTAGGCCTCGGACTGGAGTGAGCACCTGGCGTTGGTCTAGGGCCCGAGCTAGGGCTAGTGGGAGCGGTAGGCGTAGCGCTGGTGTAGGCATAGGGCAAGAGTTGGGTGTCGGGGTAAACCTAGGAGTAGTCCTAGGGCCAGGAGTTGGAGCTGTGGCTAGGGGTAAAGATTGGGGTGGGCCTGTGGGAAGGTTAGCTGTAGGGCCAGGTGTAGGGGTAGGACTAGAGGTAGTGCTAGGCGTAGGCCTAGGGCGAGGGGGAGTGCTCGGGGTAGGGTTAGGTGAAGGGCTAGTGGTTGGCAGAGGCCTACGGGCAGTGTTAGTGTTAGGGCTCATGTTAGGCCTAAAATTAGTGGTAGTGGTAGGGATTGGCCAAGGGTTAGGGGTAGGTGTCAATGTAGGGCTCCGTTTAGTCCTAGAACTCGGAACAGATGTAGGGCTGGATTCGGGTGTGGCTAAGGGTGGGTCCAGGGTGATTCCGTAGGACACGGGTTAGTTCTCTGGCTAACGGTAGGGCAATATGTACTGGTCGGCAACGGGCAAGTGCTAGGCCTCGGAATAGAGTGAGCACTGGGCGTTGGTCTAGGGCCCGAGCTAGTGCTACTGGGATCAGTAGGCGTAGCGCTTGGGTAGGCATAGGGCAAGAGGTGGGTGTCGAGGTAAACCTAGGAGTAGGCCTAGGGCCAGGAGTTGGAGCTGTGGCTAGGGGTAGGGATGGGGGTGTGCATATGGGTATGGGTAGCTGTAGGGCCAGGGGTAGGGGTAGGACTAGAGGTAGTGCTAGGCGTAGGCCTAGTGCGAGGGAAAGTGCTCGGGATAGGGTTAGGTGAAGGGCTAGTGGTTGGCAGAGGCCTAAGGCAGTGTTAGTGTTAGGGCTCATGTTAGGCCTAGAATTAGTTGTAGTGGTGGGGTTGGCCGAGGGCTAGGGGCAGGTGTCACGGGAGGGCTCCGGTTAGTCCTAGGACTTGAAACAGGTGTAGGGCTGGATTCGGGTGTGGCTAAGTGTGGGTCCAGGGTAATTCCGTAGGACACGGGTTAGTCCTCTGGCTAACGGTAGGGCAAGGTGTACTGGTCAGCGACGGGCAAGTGCTAGGCCTCGAACTAGAATGAGCACTGGGCGTTGGTCTAAGACCCGAGCTAGGGCTAGTGGGAGCGGTAGGCGTAGCGCTGGGGTAGGCATAGGGCAAGAGGTGGTTGTCGGGGTAAACCTAGGAGTAGGCCTAGGGCCAGGAGTTGGAGCTGTGGCTAGGGGTAGTGATGGGGTTGGGCCTATGGGTAGGGGTAGCTGTACGGCCAGGTGTATGGGTAGGACTAGAGGTAGTGCTAGGCGTAGGCCTAGGGCGATGTGTAGTGCTCGGGGTAGGATTAGGTGAAGGGCTAGTGGTTGGCAGAGGTCACGGGCACTGTTATTGTTAGGGCTCAAGTTAGGCCTAGGATTAGTAATAATGGTAGGGGTTGGCCGAGGGTTAGGTGTAGGTGTCACGGGAGGGCTCCGTTTAGTCCTAGGATCAAAACAGGTGTACGGCTGGATTCGGGTGTGGCTAAGGGTGGGTCCAGGGTGATTCCGTAGGACACGGGTTAATGCTCTGGCTAACGGTATGGCAAGGTGTACTGGTCGGGGACGGGCAAATGCTAGGCCTCGGACTAGAGTGAGCACTGGGCGTTGGTCTAGGGCCGAGGTAGGGCTAGTCGGAGCGGTAGGCGAAGCGATGGTGTAGGCATAGGGCAAGAGATGGGTGTCGGTGTAAACCTAGAAGTAGGCCTAGGGCCAGTAGTTGGAGCTGTGGCTAGGGGTAGGGATGGGGGTGGGCTTATGAGTAGGGGTAGCTGTAGGGCCAGGGGTAGGGGTAGGACTAGAGGTAGTGCTAGGCGTAGGCCTAGGGCGAGGGGTAGTGCTCGGGGTAGGATTAGGGGAAGGGCTAGTGGGTGGCAGAAACTCACAGGCAGTGTTAGTGTTAGGGCTCATGTTAGGCCTAGGATTAGTGGTAGTGGTAGGGGTTGGCCGAGGGCTAGGTGTAGGTGTCACGGGAGGGCTCCGTTTAGTTCTAGGACTCAGAACAGGTGTAGGGCGTTATTCGGGTGTGACTAAGGGTGGGTCCAGGGTGATTCCGTAGGACACGGGTTAGTGCTCTGGCTAACGGTAGGGCAAGGTGTACTGGTCGGAGATGGGCAAATGCTAGGCTTCGGACTAGAGTGAGCACTGGGAGTTGGTCTATGGCCCGAGCTAGGGCTAGTGGGAGCGGTAGGCGTAGCGCTGGGGTAGGCATAGGGCAAGAGGTGGGTGTCGGGGTAAACTTAGGAGTAGGCCTATGGCCAGGAGTTGGAGCTGTGGCTAGGGGTAGGGATGGGGTTGGGCCTATGGGTAGGGGTAGCAGTAGGGCCAGGGGTATGTGTAGGACTAGAGATAGTGCTAGGCGTAGGCCTAGGGTGATGGGTAGTGATCGGGGGAGGATTAGGTGAATGGCTAGTGGTTGGCAGAGGCCCACGGGCAGTGTTAGTGTTAGGGCTCATGTTAGGCCTAGAATTAGTTGTAGTGGTAGGGGTTGGCCGAGGGCTAGGTGCAGGTGTCACGGGAGGGCTCCGGTTAGTCCTAGGACTTGAAACAGGTGTAGGGCTGGATTCGGGTGTGGCTAAGTGTGGGTCCAGGGTAATTCCGTAGGACACGGGTTAGTCCTCTGGCTAACGGTAGGGCAAGGTGTACTGGTCAGCGACGGGCAAGTGCTAGGCCTCGAACTAGAATGAGCACTGGGCGTTGGTCTAAGACCCGAGCTAGGGCTAGTGGGAGCGGTAGGCGTAGCTCTGGGGTAGGCATAGGGCAAGAGGTGGGTGTCGGGGTAAACTTAGGAGTAGGCCTATGGCCAGGAGTTGGAGCTGTGGCTAGGGGTAGGGATGGGGTTGGGCCTATGGGTAGGGGTAGCAGTAGGGCCAGGGGTATGGGTAGGACTAGAGATAGTGCTAGGCGTAGGCCTAGGGTGATGGGTAGTGATCGGGGGAGGATTAGGTGAATGGCTAGTGGTTGGCAGAGGCCCACGGGCAGTGTTAGTGTTAGGGCTCATGTTAGGCCTAGAATTAGTTGTAGTGGTAGGGGTTGGCCGAGGGCTAGGTGCAGGTGTCACGGGAGGGCTCCGGTTAGTCCTAGGACTTGAAACAGGTGTAGGGCTGGATTCGGGTGTGGCTAAGGGTGGGTCCAGGGTGATTCCGTAGGATATGGGTTAGTGCTATGGCTAACGGTAGGGCAA
>NW_027669084.1:0-20599 GCF_964194185.1 Rhinolophus hipposideros | reverse complement strand
GCTATGCCTCCTCCATCCACAGGCCCTGCCAGTTTTAAGTTCAAATTTGTGAATTCTGTCACTAAGGTAGAGCTGCCCATCATTGGTTTCCAAACAAATGGTCCTCAGCCATTCTCTTCGATGCATCTTTTCTCCCATAGCTGCATCCTAGGATTCGTAGGAGCACAGGCAAAGCCACCTGAGAGGGGTTCTTTGTTCCCCTGAGCCCTAAAGCACATTCCCATGGAAGAAGCCTTAGAAACTTTCAGACTCAGTGTCTTTCACCAAAACCAATAACATTACAGCACTTTGCAACCCAACTGCTTCCCAGGCCTGATCTCAGACAGTAGAAAATTCTGTAACAACTTCCAACCATGAGGCCGCCATGTGACAGAAGGGTCATTTCAGCCTGGGTCGTGGGGGTATGGCAGGAAGGGGGGCTGACTCTAACTCTGTCTGTTTTCAACAACTTTTGACCCAAGAGTTTTAGAAACAGGAGTGCACATAAAAGCTCTCTCTCTCCTTCATTCTGATGGTGTCGTAAGATGAAAGTGCAGACAAACCCAGGCAAGCACCTTTCATTATCTGGGTCAGGAGAGTCAAAGCCTGGAGAGAGTTCCAAGCTGTTGGGAAGTCAGATACCCATTCAGTGCTTGGGCAGTGTGTGTGTGTGTGTGTGTGAGAGAGACAGAGAGAGAGAGAGAGAGAGAGAGAGAGAGAGAGAGAGAGAGAGAGAGAGAGAGAGAGAGAGAAACTCATTCTTTTCTGAAAAGCATGGAAAGAGGTTCACTCCCGTTAGCGACCCTCTGAGTCTCGGTTTTCTTATGTGGAATTGCTGGGCAGATTGAGTTAGTCTGAAAAGGAGCTAGCCTAGCCTGTAGCTGGCACTCACAGAAAGCAGAGAGGAGGAGGCTTGATGGGTGGGGGGTTGGGGGTGGGGGGCAGAGCAAATTCAGACGGAGTATGCAGGAAGCAGGAATGTTTATTCAATAAGGTCATGGCACAGTAGTTTGGGGGCTTAGCCAGCAAATGAGGGAAGAGGGAGACTTGTTTGGGATTGGAAACGAACCATAACCTGAGTTGTCAGTGGATGATGAGCAAGTAAGAGGCATCTGAGTTAAGAAGTAAAATGGACCAGATCTGGACAGCTCGGGCCACAACCTCTCCTTTTTGCCTTCTGCAGGCAGGGCTCCCAAAGTGGAGCTCGAGGCCATTTAGCTGAAAACTCATCCAAGGAGGAATAGCTCCACTCTGGAGAGACCTTTTTATTTTAAACTGGGGGGAGAGAGAGTATAAGTGTTCTGTGATTGCCGAATCAGGCACAGAGGTGAACACACTGAGTTTATTACTTGTGGCGGCGAGGGGAACGCAGACCTTGGAGAGCCGTGAGACATCCCAGTAAGCGGGTGTTAGAGAGGACCCCTTCTTATAGAATTGGGGTTTAGGTTGGGGGACTTGGGGGAAGGCTAAGAAAGCAGAGGTTCTCTCTAAATTGGCTGCTGTCCGAAAGCAAGGACAGTTCCACAACTGGGTCTCTGAGCAAGACCTATCTGTAGGGTTGGAGGGAGCATAAACTATGATTGGTAAGGAAGTTGCAGTCACTCATTTCAGTCTAGAGAGGAGAATGTATGGCTGTCTTGTGGGTGAGCTTTTTGTGTGTGTGCTTAGAGAAAATTACAAAGTATCCTTTTGTTTTTCTTATTTCCCATGGTCTCCAATAACCTTATTGGTTAGTATTTGGGGAGGTTGTTTATTTCCAACAGGAGAGCAACATGGCCTAGTTGTGAGTGTCAGGCCAGCTTCCAAATATCAGGGGTTGCCTTTTAATTTCTTTTTCCCCTTTTCAGTGCTATGTGAAGGAAGAAATATCGTTTATTTCCATTTGATTTGAAAGCCTCTGGTGTGAATTAGGCTTTCCATGTTATTTTCTTTGTTGTTCTTTTTCTCATTGAAACAATTGAGGCTATGTCTATGCAGAAGCGCAGACCATTTTGATAATGAGGCAAATCAAAGAGCTGGTGATACTCTAGCCCAGGGCTTATCTACTTAAAATGCGAACTCTTCAAATTGAGCCATATTGATAATCCACTTGACATTTTTCCTCTGTGATCTTAAGTTTCTGCCTGTCTCACTGGGAAGGGGTTGGAATTGATTGACACGTATAAGGAATCTCAGGTGGTAGAGGCTGAAGGGGTTGAGGGTGGAAAGAAAAATGTGAGAACACAGCATTTTGTAAAGGGAATTGCTGAGTCTCTAATATTTGTGAACATCTTAACTTCCTTCCCAATTTCACACCTCATTCAGGGCACAAAGAAGCAGAAGATGATATGGCCACTGGTCATATTTTCAACTGAATTGTTTTCTTGCCCTTTTTGTCAGGGGGAGGCATATTTTTCTTGGCCTATTTGAATGGGTGCCCCTGAATGCTTGTTTGTGTTGGGTGTACTTGGTAGACACAGCTTTGGGTGACTGATGTATTGATTACCAAGGGTGACCCTGATAAGTATAAATGCTTATTTAAGTGAGTTGATATAAGCCAAATCCTCTCTGTCAAACAATAAAAGGCCAAGGAGTTGCTTTAAGTGTGTCCCACCTAACAAAACTGGAACGTAAATCTCCAGTAACTGACTAACACCATTCTAGGCAATTACATTTCAACTTGAATGTATTACATTGAGTTGATAAAATGTTTTCTTCCATAATATTTTCAATATAACAACAACAACAAAGAAAGCTGGAAACATGAAATTTTCTCAAGCTATCTGCCCTTGGAGGATGTCAGGAGAAAACACTACATGCATCTCCTGTAGACACTACTATTTGCCTTCATTCTATAGAGCACAAATCTGCTGTCTTTTTTGCTCAATATGTCTGGGATTGTAGCTTCTTGCTAATTAACTTAAAGTACTAAAAATAATTAGACAAGAATAGCTAGAGACTTGCTTGTCATAATTGACTTTTACTTGCAGAAATCACAAATATAGCTTGAATTTTTGCTTTAAAATATTCCTTCCTCCCACCCCCTCATCACTTATTTTCCTGTGGCCTCGGCTGTTAAAAGAAGCTTACGAGTTGTTTCTGGAGCTGTGACATCCTATCTTGAAGGAGTGGTATGTGGCCGTGAGACTGTAATGTGTGATTTCATTAACGAATGCTAAAAACACAGGCTGCCCTTTGGAAATGGATGTGAGGTTTGGCCAGTATAAAACTGAGCAGATTCACCATGTAGCTGCTGCTTACCTGAATACTAAACAGAAAAGCTGTTACAATATGATTTAGCTCAGGTTCAAAAGTGAACCAGTCATGAAAATAACACAATAATGTTATAAAAAGTTACTCATGAAAATACATCTTACAGATTTTTTTGGTTCATTTTTTGAAGAGTTTAGTTTATATTGTCTGTTTCTCCAAACAAAATACTTGTAGTAAGTAGCTTATAATAAATAGATTGTAGGGAAATGTGATTGAGTGCATAGTTCCATCTAAGTTCAATCTGTTAACAGAGACCATCTGTGGATTTGGTGGGGAGGCATGCTGGATCAATTGCTAAAAAAAAAACAGGCTGGGAACTTAGTTTTATTCTGGTCTCAGTTTTACATTTACTGGTTAGCAGATAAAGAGGTGTTTAATGAACTTGTTGCATTGCTATTCACAAGCAGACTTGCATTTCTACATGGTGTTATATGACTGAAGGGGAATTTCACACTTTTGTATTAACACAACTCATTGCCACTGTGCGCTTACACTTCACCCATGTGTCCAAGCAGCCCCCAGACAGGATATGGCCAAGGAGTCTTGTATCTGTTAAACACTGAGGTTCCTTAATGCCATGAACCATGAACAGGGATGTTTTGTTGTCTCCATGACACGGGCTGTGTATATAAAGGCTTGTGATGATCCATTTCCTGCTCGAATTGCCACTAGGTGGCACATTGTTTTACTCTTCCTCCTGAAAGAAAGAAGAGTGTCACAGGCAGTTGCCCTTATCTTCCAGTTGAGGGTAGAGAAAAAAGTGCTGAAATACCCAATGAGGTACTTTCTCACCTAGTTTCATGATTGTCCTGGAACATAAATTTACATTCTTTAAGCTTTCTCTAGATCTCATATTTTCTTTAGTGTTTTTCTTGAGGCCTCTTTCTTTGGCTGCTGTAGTTGTGGAAGTTCTTTTTTTTTCTTCCCCAACATTGCATGACTCACCTCTGTGATCTTTGGGGGCTTTTGTCCTTCGATAACTCTTGACAAAAGTTCAGACAGAACTTAGATATGGTGGGGGAGAGAGTGGAAGAAAGGAATATAACCCACTTGGTGACTACGATGCTATTTATATTAATAATGTAGAGAATTTTAATTTCTCTTCATCTAAGTGGACCAAAGCAGTTTTTCCCAGGGTCCCAGTGTAAGAATCCATCCATTATTGAGTGAGCCAGTGCCTCAACGATAAGAACGTATGAAGACCGTGCTGTGGACTTAAGAGTGGGACAGGAGAAGCATAGTGTAGTGTCTTATGAAATCTTACCTCCTGATTCTGGTTCTTGGGTTATAGGGCTATCTCCTTGGAATGTGAGCTTTGTATAAGAGACAATTAGAGATTACAAGACAGAGATGACAATGGAGTAGTAACATTTTGACTTGTGGATTTCATGCGCCATAGGGGCTCAAAAGAAGGAAAGATGACAAAAGTGACTTCTCTAATATCTCAGGACAACAATCCACTGACCTTTCCTGCCATTTACCTTTTCTCAAACCACTGTAACATTAGGCTCAAATATCAAGAGCATGTCTATTTTCTCTTCTTAACTGTAGTGTACTTTTGGTAATTGTCCAATCATTGACCATTGAAAATGGTAAAAAGCATCGTTTCCAAGGTAGGAAATTGTGCTTGGTTTTGGGAACATTTCCAGACAATAGGTTCAGACTAGGCCAACAAGTGAGAGTTCCATGGAGGTTTAAAAGACCAGCCACAGACACTCAACACTTGGTATGCTTGTTGGTGTTACGTAATGACAGCTGTTTATGGGGTGGAGGGGAAGCAAAACTATTATGTGAAAAGGTTCTCTTTTGACTTCAAAATTCAGCAAGTCCCCTGGGAAAACGTGATAACTACATGTTACATATTTTATTTAAAAAATTTGAGGTGGGAAAAAAAGCTTTTAGGCTTGACATTGTGTCCTAAACAATGTATATGTCTGTTCCTCTATTATCAAAAGTACATATCAAAGGAAGTATATCGCTTCATTTATTAACTTAATTTGATGACAAGGGAGCCCTTGGGGACTTCTAAAAGACAGACAAGAAAAAACCTTTAGACAAGTGTGGTTAGACTTTGCACAGTTTTTCCCCCTCTTCCTTCTCAGTTTTTTAGTGAGAAGGGACAATTTTATAACAACTTGCCAAAACGATAGTGCAGGAAGTCCCAGCTGCTCTTGCCACAGCTGTCTCTCAGATCTAATAATATAGAGTGGGAATAGCACATCTCCCCAAAGAGCAAATGCATTTTAAGTTGCTTTAATTTTCCTGCCAATTAGACTTTTAAGATGCCAAATGCATCTCCCAGCAACCTCTGTGACAATTTAGTACCCTTTGGTAAAGAAGCCTAAGGCAAAGGGAGATATTTATGTGACAAAATAGCATGGAAAAAATGTACTCTTTCATCAGCAAAGAAAAATACATGTGGATACATTTTCTTAAAGAAACATGAGAACACAGGGATATTCACACTGACATTAGTGAAGGTTGTGAACGAGACTGGGAGTCAGAATTCCCAGCCTAGATTATCCTTTTGGACAGGATAATCCTTTGTTGTGGGAGGCTGTCCTGTAGGATATTCAACAGCACCTCTGGCCTCTACCATACGACTCCAGTAGCACCTTCCCACCCGAGTCATGACAGTCAAAAATGTCTCCAGATATTGCCAAGTGTTCACCGTGTGTGTGTGTGTGTGTGTGTGTGTGTGTGAGAGAGAGAGAGAGAGAGAGAGAGAGAGAGAGAGAGAGAGAGAGAGAGAGAGAGAGAGAGAGTGTTCTCCCCTGGTTGAAAACCACTGGCCTAGAGCAGCCACTACAGAGAAGATCCTGTGATAGTCATGTTTCCTGGGGCTCAGTTACTTTACTTGTTAAACAAATGATGCCAACTGCCCAGGGATTAAGGAAACAGAAACTATTTGGTTATGTAGCTTGTTTTTATTTTAAATGAATATGCCAAAATGTATACATTCCAGTGTCTGCTGCCTTCAGATTAGTCACTTTGGTCATTTATTTATCCATCCCAGTGATGCTGAAGAAATTTTAGAATAGTTATTTTTGGGGGGGTGGGGGGTTGGGAAAGTCTGGTAAATCTTTATCCTTTCAAAGTGAATTGGTTTGTGCACAAACTACACTCTAGAGCCAAGTTTAATAAATAAGGTGGGTGAGCAAAGCTGATAAATGCTGTTTGGAGTCAAAATCCAAGTGAGACGATAATGAGATCGATTTTTCTTATGTGCCTCATGATCGTACTCTAAAGGCAATTTCAATAGAGGGTCATAAAAAGTTTTGAATCATCCTCCCATTGGTGGGGTAAGTGAACAATCATCTCCACAGGTAACAGTTCTAAATGATAGTTCACTTGCAGCTTGTAAGTCTTGGGGTGTTCACCTATAAAAGAAAATCCCAGTACTTTAGAGTCATGCCTCATAGAATAAGATAATATATGAAAAACATTCTTGAAAATAAAGTCTTTCTTTCAATATATTAATTATTATTTGTATGAGTTGGATCAAACAATAGATATTCTTTTTACTGAATCTTTGCTTAGGGCCTAGACTTCAAAATGACTGAGACACAGTCCCTGGTCCTTAAGGTGGTTACTTTCTATAGGAGAGACATATTCATTAACAGTTTATTTTAGCATAATGTGGTAAGTACTAAGATAAATCAGAAGCAGGTGTTGACTTGGTTTCTCAACCCAGCACGGCCATTTACTAACTGTGTCAGCTGGAGGAAGTCAACTTTACCTGCCTTCAGTTTCCAGATCTTGTGAAGTGAAGGCATTGACCAGCCTTTATCCCCTCTTCCAGCATCAATACTCTGATTTGATGGTAACAGTAATGATATCTAAGGACATGCATATTACAACATTTTGTAAGGGAAATCTAATCATATGATACCATTAGTTTTATTTGAATCATTACCAAAACAGAAAGAAATGCCCAACAGGCATTCATGTACACCAACTGTTGAGAGACCTGACCTGTTACTGGTAGTTCATTATTAAAGATGATCATAAATAATGAATTATCCTGACTTTCTTCTTCCTGGACTATGCAGGATTATAATGAGCGATAGGCAGCCTTAGTTGACCAGAAGTTGCTGTGTCCTAGGAAAATGGCGAGCAGTGGAAAGTGAAATAAAATGTCTATATTTAAAACTTAACTCATAAATCTTTTGTTATTTAAATTAATGCATTATTGGAAAATACACAAATGGCATCCATAAACCCAGGTTTGAATTTGTATAATTTTCAGGATGTCGGTTTCTGACCTCAATGTTCTCAACTATCAGATGAAGGGAATGGAATGAGAAATAATAGATTTTTGAATGACTATAATAGGCACACAAAATATGTCCCCATTTTAGACCTCCTAACAGCTGAATGATGCACATATTTTCACTTCCATTTCATATGTGGAAAAAATGAGCCTTTGCAAAGTAAACCAACTCACCCAGACTTTCACAGCATCTACGGCAGAGCTGTGATTCAAACACATCTGATTTCAGTCTGTGTTTCTTTTTTTACCTTCTACATCACTCCACCTTTTGAGTTTTCTATGATTAAGTTCTGAAATTATGTGATTCTTTTCACAACTAACCCAAAGCAGTTATATGAAAGTATCATATATTTACTAACACCTGCAAAATGAAAGAGAAGAAAATGTTTGTATATACTTCCAAATTCAGGGATTTTCAATAACAAACAATTTCAAATTCTGTCAGAAGAATAGCTTTCCCCAACATGTGAAAATGGCTTCCAAAGGCTGTCATTGATTCTTATCCAGAATGTTTTAAATTGCCAATGCTTCAGCAATAGCGGAAAAGGCAATCCAATTTTCAGATTACCGCCTTTGGTCAGTGTACTAAGTAAAATACTAACATCAAAATAAATGTGGTGTTCTGTTTGGTGGCTTGACCAAAGAACAGCACCTCTATCTCTATAAGAGTTTTCTGTGAGAGTTTTCGTGATTCAAGAGTTTTTATATTACCACAGTGATAATTTGTTCAAGATTAAAAGTCAATTAAGTGAAATATCCATTTTAACTATATTACTTTTGTATCATGTTGATTTTTTTTAATTGTAATGAATTGTAGAGCTAGGCAGTAGCTGCTAGCTCTGAGATACGGTTTCCAGCAGAGAGTAGCAAAGCAGTCTATCCATTCATTTCTTCATTCCTTTATTTAGTCTCCATCCTGGGAAGGGAGTGAGTTAGATTCTCGTATTCATTCATGTCTGCATTATAGTTGAAGTAGCTTAAAGCATTCACTCTGGACATAGAGCTGGGCTCGTCCTGACTCTGCCACTTGCCTTTATGTGACCTTAGGCAAGTTCTTTGAACTCCCTGAGCCTCAGTTCCTCCTCTATAAAATGCAAATAAAAATACACCTATCTTATAGGAGTACTGTGAAGCATAAATGTAATAATCACACAAAGCGTTTAGTTCAGTGTTTGGCCCATAGAGAGTGACCAATAAATGTTGACTTTCATTATTATTACTTACAACCACCGTTTTGTAAGGACACTCAGTGGTACTCTACTAAATTAAAAGAGTAAATAATGCTCTTCGAGAACCTAATTTCCTAGGAAGGGATTTCATTATTGAGACTAATTAAGTTTACTTTAAATAGAACCTTATTGTAATAGAGTGTAGTATTATGATTTGGATTTTCAATAGATGTGGGCACACATAACAATTCCATACACTAATTGCCAGATGTTATATGACTGTCTTGCAACAGAGATCTTGGGGTTTTGTTTTTCTCTAACTCTCCTGTGAGAGATTTCTTTGTTTTGTTAGAATCATTTTTCGAACTAAATGTAAGTTCATTTCAGTGATTCTGTGCATCATAATAACCAGTGGGACTTCACAATCTACATGCATTCAACCCCCTTTTATGGAGATTCTGTAGGGGGCCTCCTGGATCCCAGTGTTATTTGGGTGTTGGGTCAGGTTTGAAAATTACTCGTTGACTACACCAGAGCTCCTTGAAGACAAGAACCACCAGCTCTTCAGTTTTGTATCCCATAAAATGGCTTCTAATAGCTATTAAGTATTTTTCTAAGTAGTTTTGGAAGTCAGATACCATAGAAAATGATAAAAGAGAAATTAGTTAATATTCCAAACAGAAATAAAGTCTTGCATGTTTTAAGAAGCAAATTAATATCTGACAAATTCATAATCAGCCAGTGACACCTTAAATTATGACAATGACAAGTTTTAATTGATAAGATTGTTTTCTAAAATTCCATCTCTAATATTTTTCTGAAATCTATATATATTTGTAGCAAGGAGCAAAGACGAGCCACAGTTAACAAATAATTTAAATACCTGTCCTTTGGGATCTGTTGACAGGTTGGGCTAGCTGGAAAACGTTGACAGGCACTGTTCTGAGAAGGACTTGTTGTTGTCATTAATCACATTTCCATTGTTTAAATACATCAACCAACCTAGCACATTCTGTTGCAAATAAGCATATGTCCATCTCTGAGTGAGGTCAAGCATGTCTGCATACACATGGTTGTTATAGTAAAACTGAAAATGGTTCATTAAGTTGTTTCTAGTCTCTCTGTCACCCTTGACAACAGCTTGTTGTGACTGGGGTAATTGTGCGGTTAATTTCAAGAGCTAATGGTGGGCCCCTAGGATGTGAGTTTTCCACACCCGTGTGGCCCTCCCTTTCTGCCATGCAGGCCTCCAGATGGGCATGGCCTACTGAATCTTTCCCACTTTGGCCCCTCAGCAGAGAGATGGGAAGGGAGAAAATAAGGGTTCATAGCGTATATTTCAGAATACATTAACAGCAGAAAGTTTTGTTCAGACATGGTACTCTGTAAACTGGGTTATATGTAAACTGAATTAAAATGAGAGCCATTTTTTATTTTTAAAAACGGGGATTGAAACAGGGATTGGGAATTGTTGATACTCCCAATAATAATAAGCTTAACATTTGTGTTAATGAAGGAACAATTAAAAGTCACCCAAAAGTGAGTGAATAATAGCATCTCAACAATTTCTGATACCTGTACTTTTATATCCACATTATGAAATGACTTGCCCAAAGTCACTTGCTAACTTTTACCTAGATCAAAATCTCCTATAGTCATGTCCAGTGTTCTCTCCATTAGCACAATGCCGTCTCTTGGCAGTAATCCCCATCTTTGTAGTAAATTTTTCAGGAACATCAAGATGCTCAGTTTTTTTGTTTGTTTGTGTGGTTTTTTGGGGGGGGTATTTTTTTGGAGGAGAAGTGATTGGGTAGTAAAGGTAAATGGCCTGGTTTTGCAAACAATCATTTCAAGCTAAATTAAAGCCAAAGGAAAGCATTTGATGTCCAAAAGAAAAAAGATACACTGGGGAGGGGGGTGCCATGAGGTATGGTCCACAGAAGTTATTTTCTTCTCCTCCTGATATTATCCTCACTTGTCCCAGTCCAAACTTAGACCTAACCAACACTCCCCATGAGACTCCATGTCTTACATGCAACCCATTCTTGTGACTAGGGCAGCGTGGATGGGGAATAAGACATGTTTTTGTGAATGAAAACAATGCAAAGATGTTTATTTCCTTTAAATGTGTATATGTATCGAAGCAATTATAGAGAAATCCCCAGGTACAGTCTTCTAGCTGATATTGATATCCACTCCAGGAGAGGCAGGGAAAGAGATTAGAAGGCGTGTAAATGGACATTGATAGTCCATGGCACGACTCTGTTAAGAGTTCTGAACAAGATGGGACTTCAGGCTGAAGCAGGAGTGTGGAGGTTGGAATAGATGTGAGTTGTGAAGTTATTATTTCAGACAAGTACCTTACTGCCTGGAAAGATAATTACGCAAGCTGTAAAGGATTCTTGAGAGCATCATTCCTGTTCTGGTTTGAAAGGAGATGCTGCAGATGTTGTATGGCTCTTTGTAGCTCTGAGCACTTTTAAAATATAATCTCCAAAGACAAAAGAATCATTTACATCACATAATCAAATGCTGATTTAAAAGTTGTAATACCTAGAACTCCAAGGGTATTTTCTGTGTGTCGAAGGTCTAAGAGGCTCCATACTGCTACATTCTTGGTAGGCTGATGTCTGGTGTCAGGCCAGTGTTAGGGGAGGAAAGAGAAGGTAGTACAATGAGGTTTGTCTTTGAGTAAACATAGACACAGCTGGGGTGTCAGAAGTTTGGTGTGTGTCTGTCTATGTTCTGTTGGGAGTTTTTTTCTTTAGATATGTGGAGCTGCATGCTTCTGGGTATCAGAGAAAATACATAGTGTATTAGGGAAATTGCAAGGGGTTCTGTGTGCTGTAACATAGCATTTGCAATTAGAGCAAGAGATAAGTTTAGAGAAAGAGAAAAAATGCATATTATGAAAGGCCTTCCTTGCATTTCATGCTTAATACTCACAGTGCAGAAATAAAGTATTAGTGGGGCCCAGAGGAAAAGTCCTCTACCAATCTCTCCGCTCCTAAGTCTCCAGCCAAAACAAAGCCAGAAACAGAAGAAGCCTCAACAGATGCTCAACTGGTGAGTGGTTTTCATAGCACAGTATAACTTTACATTTTACCTAATAATTTGTTTATTATGTCTTTCTTTAATAAAATTGAAACTCCAAAAGGGCATATTTCTCTTCAGTTATCAACAGATTGTGAACATTTTTATGCATTAATGTATATTCATATGCAACATTACTAGTGAATAAATCATATTCCATTATATGACTGAACCAATCCCTGCGTCTTGGTTAAAGCATAGTTTTTTTTGTCTCTTTTGCTCACCTCTGTGTCCGCAGTGCTTAGAACAGTGCCTGGCAAATAGTAGATGCCCAGTAAATATTTGTTGAATGAATAAAATGCCAGTCGTACATCTGGAACATTTGTGTACTGACCTAAGACCATATCTAGGAAGGCCTATTTATACAGAACTCCTGATACTAATTCATTGCCTTGTGTCTGGCTTTTTCTCTTAAAAGTTGAGTCCTCAAAATATTCGTTCTGATGGAAATTCCCAGTATTCTGTGCTTTAATTAACTAAGAATTCATGAGGACTATTCAACACCTCTGGTAAAATGTTATAGCATGACTTGCCCTGTCTTTAAGTTGAATGAGAAAAACCTTCATTATGTTCTTGTTTTTTTAAATTTTCACTAAGAGGATTCTCCTCCTGATAGGTCCAATTCTGGGAAGTATTCTATAGCCTGCACTGACAGTGTGCAGCGTTTTTCAAAGGAACTCCACTCATGTACAAGAACTCTTTTAGAAAATTACCTGAAACTTTAAAGAAATTTCACAGCTCCAAAAGAATGACTTGTTCAAAAACCATTTGTCTCATTTTTAGTTCTCTAAACATGTCAAGAATTGTTCAGATGTATATTTGGTTTCTGCTTGAAGGACTCAAAGACATCTGGGTCTAAAAGTTTCATACTTACTGGTGCGAAATTCCGAATAAAGAATGGTGGTTTGTATAATGTGTTGCTACCTTTATTCCAACCATTAAGAAAAACAGGCAAAGAAGTAAGATTAGGCTAATTATCATTCATTCATATCTTGAGCACCTGCTTTGGCCAGCATTTACTCAATGCTGTTCAGTTAAAGTTAAATAAGATTCTGTCTCTGCCCTCATGAACCCAGATATTTCCAGGAAAACTTCACAAAGGGATTTTTGATCTTAGAATTACAGAAGCAGGAATTTGCCAGATTAATCTGGGGAAAAAGAACTTTTGAGGCAGAAGAAATGCAATATACAAATCATAGGAAGTACAAAGGAGGCGTAAATGTTCATGTTCAAAATGGACAAGGTTTTTAGTGGGTCTTGAACTTTAATAATCCCTGTGAGAGAGGGCCAGACGCAATAACCAAAAGTTTAAAAGAGGTCAGATAATGGGATGGGTCCCTTGTGTGCTGAACCTTTCAATTGATGAAGAAGATATGGTTCTTTATTTTATAATTTTAAATACATACATGCATAGGGAGAGCAAATCTGTGGCTAGAGTGCATACTTTGACCAATTTTATCATCAGCCAAGTTCATTGGTTAAAATTCTCATGATCTGGCCATTCTTGGAAACAAATTATTTCTGGCCTCTTAATGTTGCATTGATAAATTAGATTAAAAATGACTGCGTTCTGAAATGTAATAGTCACCAGGAAATTTAATATTCACTATGCCAGAAACTTGGAATTATTTTGCTCCTTCTCTGAAATGTTCTCTCTCTCAAAAAAAGCGTATTTCTCACGTTTCAAAGCAGCAAAGTATGGAAGTTGAGTGATGTGATTTAAATAACATAGACTCAACATCTTGAGAACAAGATCTAGTTGGTTCTTAAAGTGTAATGGACCATCGTAATATCATTAATATTATTCATTGAATGAATGAAGAAATAGTTATTATACTGGCAGAAGTGAGAATCCTGGAATTTGAAAGCTGGAAGGGAACTTAACCACTCTCCTTCTAGCAACTTCATTCTAAATGGATGAAAACTCAGACCCATGAGTCAGAAATTTGGCAGAGTTGATCCTGAAATCCAGGCCCTTGGTCTCAGAGTCCAGTGGCTCTTCTCCACTATTGGTCTCCTCTCATCACTGAGATAATAATGTTTGACCTGCTTCTGTTCTGCAAGGAGCAAGTAGAAAGCAGGGTGAGAGCCTCACTTCCCTTGTCCACTGTGTGCTAGGACCTCCTGCCAGGCTCTGGGAAAACAAGGATGGACAAAAGGAAACAGGGTCCCGACTATCTGGTAGCCCATGCTTCAATGAAAATAGATATTAGTGTAATACTAATAAAGTCAGATCGATGTGAAATGACAAGCAGGAAGGAATGCTAAGTGGAAAGTTATATGATACAATAGAAGCAAATCTCAGAGGGATCTAGTGAACGGGTATTTACCCAGATCTTTTTATTTCCTTCAAAATCCAAGTAATTCAAAGGTTAGAGCAAGTTTGCCTCAAAATAAGTATCTGCTCTCAGGATTTGAGATTTCCTTGGTGGTTTATGAAACATATCATCACCTAATTGAAAGCTTTTCCAATCCTTGCCACAAGGATTACAACAATGTTGTAAAGTATGATTTGGTGAATTTTACCCACCGTAAGAGCAGAAATCAGGTTTTTGGAGAACTTTTTATTTCAAGTCACTGGTAAAGGCATAAAGTTGTCAAAACTAGTTACCAGCCACAAATACCAAGACAAAAACAAACAAGCAAACAAAAACAAAAAGAAAAAAACAAAGAAGATCTAACAAGGAATTCAAGTAACAAATAGATTTTGATTTCTGTATGCAATATATTTATCAAACTTTAAAAGACAATTTTCTGGGGAAAATAGTATTGTTTATAATTGCTCTACTTTTTAGATCTCTGTAGGACTTTTCCCGTACTAAGTCTTCTAAAATGAATACCCAGGAAAATTTTCTTGACCTTGTCTTTGGACAGGATTGTGCCTGATTTTTCTAATTTATGTTATATGCTCACATCCCCTTTATTGTATTCCTTTAAGCGTGGTTTAAGAACGATGAAATTTTTATTTAGTCAGTTTTCCATTGCCTTTCTAGTAGAATGTATATCTAAGCCATAAGGTGAAAGATAGAATTCTATGAAAATTTGTAGTATCCTCTGAAAATGGAGATAGGACCTAATATCCTAAGATTAATTCCCCTACTTAAGCTTAACGAGGAAATAAAGGAAAAAATGGAGGAAAAAAGCAAGTGAAGAGGGAGCCTCCAAAAGAGATAGGGAGTGCAGTAGATGGAGGGTCGAGTAGTGGGAACTGTAGCAGAGCTCTCCCAGTACATGCCTTATGAGATCTGCTATAGATTTGTCTGAAATCAACATCCCTCCTTCATTGTTAATAAGTAAGCAGAGAGGAGAAAGTAAAAGAATGAGAGAACTGGGCCCTTCCAGAAGGGGAGAGTGGAAGAGACCATAAGCCAGATTTAGGATATTTTAAGCCCAGTCACATACAGGTTTCTCATTGTAGAAATGACCTTGAATATTTTAAAACAAGGGTACTCAATGAGCATGCTGCAAAACTTCATGCTGAGCTGTGAAATCTTTATCAATGTGTAGAATTTATTTAGACTTGGTTGTGAAAATAAAGAAGCAGGCTCCCCAGGATGTTTACTACATGAAGAAAAAAAGACAGCAGATATTCAACTGAAGAGGAGAATGATTTGGTATTCCCAGCTCCTTGGTACCTTGAAGATAAAAATATTCTTTGTGAAACTACGTAAAAACTTGAGGAAGTGGAATCTGTGTTCAGATTATAGTATCTTGTGACACAGGGGGACAGTGGAAACTTCTGGCATGGGATGTATGAGTGGGGTCTTCATCAACTTCAATCATTGTGAAGTCTCCTGCAGACAGATATTAGAACACATTGGGCAACACGGGGTAGAGCTGAATATAGTTATCTGCAACAAAATGGTGCAGAGCACTTAAGAAAAACATAAAAGCTGCATGTTTCCCGGACCATTCCAGAACTGTGCCTAGATGTTTACAGGTACAGTCAGGGGCAAGCAAAGAACTGAAGGACAAGGGACGAAAGCAGCAAAAACTCGCGTTTTCAAGTGTTATTTAAATCTCCAGAATACAAGAACCACTGCTTTAAACCCTTGGGCCATTTTAATGCAGGGACAGTGCGGGATGCTTTTGTGAAACCCTCACCTCCAACTCCATACCTCCCCATGAAGCAAGATATGCTCTAGTTGCTGCAGTGTAAAGGAATGTTGATTTCTCAAGGATAATATCCTTTTCACACACTCTGTGGCAGCATTTAGCGTAACAAAAGGTTAAAGAACTCCATTCACTATACTCAACAAGACTACTTGACAGCTCTGAATTTGGGAGAGGTTGTTTCCCTGAGAATGGCAGGCCTTCTTTGGAGCTGTTTGATTATCAAAATATACTTTTCATCCAGGCGTAGCACTTTGAACTTCTGATTGCTCCTTTGTTCCTAACTGCATGTTTAATATCCTAAGGGCCTCAAATGAGCCCAGCTGTCCTTTCAAAAAATAATTCTTGACTTGGAAACAAAAGAACAAACATGAGAACAGTGTTCTGGCACATAACCATTGGAGAGAAATAGAGGACTTCCCCTTGCATATACAGAACTGGTAAAACATATTTGTCAGTATCTAGAATCTTCCTAATATTTTTACACTGACAGGCGTTATCTGTTGGTGTATATTGTTTACAAATCATAGGTGAACACATTACAATCATCTAGGGATTTTGAATTATATGTTTTAGGTAGTTACAGGATAATTAGAGCAAGTACTGGGATGTGTGATTATTATTTGACCTTGTTAAACCCTACCACTTTGCACTACCCCGGGCATACTTTCCAGAGCTCCATATTTCTATACTTTCTCTGTAAGTGGTGGCTTGTTCTCATTCTCAGTCAGTTTAAAGTCTCTCTTCTTCTTTGCCAAGCACTCTTGGAGCAGCTGTAGGTCTCTATCTCTCCCAGAGCTTTTTACTTCGTGAGCCTGCATTTTAGTGACTGCTAAGCACCTCGTGTAATCAGCATCACCTCTGGCCCAATGTTCTGGGGAGCTAAAACGAAACCAAACCAAAAACCCCAGTAACTTGCTCTTTCCGTAAGTTGTCATTTTATATGAAGGTTATGGCATTTCTGGGGAAAAGAAATCTGTTTCACAGCTAGAAGACCTTTTATCATGATATTTACAAAAGCCTCTTTGTCTTGTTAATTAACTAGTTAAACTAGAGCAGTAGATATTGACATTGCAAAAGACTACCAGGAATGGCTGGATTTTTTTCCAGTTTCCCACACTTACTCAAAATCCTGTTCTCATTCTTGTGACATCAGATATGAAAATACAAAAGATGAATTCTTGACAGGATTTATCAGCTATGCTATGATTACTTCTTTTCATCCTCCTGCCTGTATTTAAGATGATGGTACATTGGGGTCCATTTGGTACCCTGATTAGACCATAGTATTACACAAGTAGCCATACCTTGGTTTGGAAAATAGCACCCAGAACCGCTGCTCCTGACTCATTTAGGAAATGAAGCTAATACTATTACCTTACTGCACACAGTGAGAAACGCTTTACAATATATAACACTTTATGGGATTTTCTAATCATTTGAAAAAGTATTTTTTTCTCCAAATCCCCCTCAGAACTGCCAGGGAACATGTCTAGAAAATCTTCACCAAGCCAATTTCACTTAGTGCTTTGAAGGAGCACCGAGCACTTTTGACAGGATCACCCACCATCCCTGACAGAGTGACGGCTGTGACAGAGGCTGGTGTCCTCACTACTAGGACAGGAAGGAAGCAAAGAGTGATGAAGCCAGATACTTTCATTTTTTATGAACTAGTTTTCGTTTGGGGACTATTTTGTTTCTCTCTCAGTCTTTTCTACCTTGCCCCTACTTTGTGGTTCTTTGAGTACTAGTGCCTCCACTTGGTCTAGTGTTAGAACGGGGAAAACCTGGGACCACTGCAACTCAGGGCAAAAAGATTAGGCAGAGATAGTGAAGCTGAAGGCCAGGATGAGTTTGAGCTGGGCTCGCATGTCCTCCACTAATATCTATCACAATCAGGAACGGCTCTAGGCTGATCACCTGATCACAGGATGCAGACCCAGGTACATAAAGCTTCCTGCCTTTCTGACCTCCAAGTGCAGTGAGAAAGGCTGGCAGAGCAATAAATTGTTACAAAGCCACACAAGTAATACAAGTATGAACAAGGTGCTGTAAAAGTTCAGATGTCAATAATTTTGTCTTGGAGTGAAAAAGGAAAGACCCATGACACTGGTCTAATAAATGCCCAGAGCAGACCAACTCTGCTGGGTGGCAAACTTTGCAAATAGTGGACCAGAGATCATTTTAATAGATGAAGCAGGATTTTTCTGTGCTGAGGTATTTTTTCAATATTTTAATTTGGAAAGTTCTAAATATTCATTTAATAAAAAATGAGATACCACTGCACACCTATTAGAATGGCTAACATCCAGAACAATGACGCCACCAAATGTTCCACCAATTGTGGAGCAACAGGAACTCTCATTCTTTCTTGGTGGGAATGAAAAATGGAACAGCTATTTTGGAAAACATTTTGGCCGTTTTTCACAAAGCTAAACCTAGTCTTAACAGATGATCCATCAATCTCACTCCTAGATATTTACTGAAATGAGTTGAAAACTTATGTTCACACAAAAAGCTGCACTTGGATGTTTATAGCAGCTTTATTCATAATTGTCAAAATTTGGCAGCAACCAGAATGTCCTTCAATAGGTGAATGGATAAACAAACTGTGATACATCCATACAAGGGAATATTATTCAGTGATAAAAAGATAGGAGCCATGAAAAGGCCTGGAGGAAACTTAAATGCATATTAAGTGAAAGAAGCCACTCTGAACAGCCTACATATTGTATAATTCCATCCATATGACATTCTGGGAAAAGCAAAACTATACAGAAAGTTGGATAGTTAGTGATGGTTGCACAACAGTCTGAATGTACTTAATGGCCACTGAACTGTGTGTTTAAAACGTTTAAAATTGTAAATTTTATGCATATTTTAACACACACACACATACACAACTAGGGATAGTAAAAGATCAGTGGTTGTCAAAGGTTTAAGGGAAAGAAGGGTGGGTTAAATAGTGGAGCACACAGCATTTTTAGGGCAGTGAAACTGTAACACGGTAATAATGGATTCATGACATGCGTTAGTCAAAACACATAGAACTGTATAACACGAAGAGTAAATCCTAATGTAAAATATGGATATCAGTTAATAATAATAGATAAATATCGATTCACTGATTGTAACAAATATACCACACTCATGCAAGATGCTAATAATAGGAGACACTGTGTATGTGCAGGGTGGTTTATGGGAACTCTGTACTTCCATGTAATTTTTCTGTAAACTTAAAACTTATGTAAAGAATAGAGTCGTTAAAAAATATTCCATTTGAATAAAGCCAAATAAGTATAGAGCAAAAATTAAATATGGAGTTGGCCATGAGTTATGTCAATTTTGATTTAAACAAGAGTCAAAGTCAATAAAAGTTAGTGTCTTTAAACATATATATATATATATATATATATATATATATATATATATATATATATATATGCAGTACACATACACAATTAAGGGAAAAAAATTCAACATGATAAGTAATGGGAAACTTTCCAAGATATTCGATTGCATGCATAGCTGTTTTTATTTCTTTCACCAATGGTTTGAGCTGTGTACAGAAAACAATTTTTTACTTCATGAATATTCTCATTCTCTAGACTCTCTTACCACCCTGCTATTCCAGTTATTGCCTCGTGCATCAGAGGAGGTAACATTAGCTAAACTAGACCCAGAGTGGTACGGAGGAGAGGGATGCACTCTGGAGAAGATTTTAACGTAATGAGGTTACAATTTCATCTCTGCCACTGAGGAAAAACAATGCAAGGGCAGGGTACTCACCCTTCCTCATGCTGATATTCCACATAGGTCCAATAACAGTGTTGGACTACGTGATGTCTAAACTCCATTCTTGCTACCAAGTTCTTCTGTCTTGTCCAATTAAATTTAACAAAGATGTAATTTGGAAAACCTTAAAGAAAACCCATGTCTGCAGAGATAATTTCATTTTGAGACAAATCTAATGTTGGCTTACTTCATCAATTACTATCTGGACTTCCAAAAAGAAAATACATCAGTACCTCGACTACCCTGACTGGGTCAAAGTAACCCTCTTATACTCTTAGAGAACCATTTAGCTTCCTTCCATGTCTCTCACCACAGTTTGTAATTACACTCTTATTCTTAACATTAAATTATTAATTCCTGTGCGTGCACGCGCGCGCGCACACACACACACACACACACCACTAAATTTGAACTATGTAGAGCAGGGAATGCATTGATTTTATTCACCATTAATTTCCCAGTGCCTAGAGCCCAGGGTAGGTGGGCAGTACATCTGTATTGAATCAAATGGATTAATTAATGAATAAATTAATAAATATATTAGTTTAATGCAACACAAATATAATTTTTAATCATATGAAGTAAAACAAAATTGTGATTTTCAAAATGTACCTTACTCTGCATGAATTAGAAAGTTTTCCTAAGCGATGTCCAACATAGGTTGCAGGTTTGAGCTGAAATTTTTCCAACAAGAACTTAGGAACTTTAACTTTTAGTAACAAATAGTAATATCTTTTACATAAATAATCTGCTATTAATTGATGTGAGCTACAGTCATCAGTGGTATTTATATATTTCTCATCTAAACTAATTCTTAGGCAAACGAATGAATTAAAATTAAGTTCTAAGAGAAAATTAATGGGAGCTCTGCTGAGTATAAAACTTATAACAAAAATAACTATTTCCTTAGGTGGCAGAATGCAAA